>NW_027601280.1:19559-35559 GCF_053455715.1 Rhinoraja longicauda
TGTAGGTCATGATGAGGATTTTGTACTGGATTCTCTGGTGGATGGGGAGCCAGTGGAGTTTGTAAAGGACGGGGGTGATATGGTCACGGATCGGGGTGTGGATGAGTAGACGGGCAGCGGAGTTTTGAATGTATTGAAGTTTACTGATGATTTTTGAGGGTGCGCCATAGAGGAGGCTGTTGCAGTAGTCCAGACGGGAGGTGATGAAGGCGTGGATGAGGGCTTCTGCAGCTGTGGAGGAGAGGCATGGACGGAGACGGGCAATGTTTTTGAGGTGGAAGAAGGCTGTCTTTGTGATGTGTTTGATGTGTTTGTCGAAGGAGAGGGTTTGATCAAAGATGATTCCAAGATTCCGGATGTGAGGGGAGGTGGATACTGGGAGACCATCAATGTTGAGGATGAAGTTTTGGGTGGATTTGGTGAGCGTTTTTGGACCAATGATGATGATTTCAGATTTGTTGCAATTGAGTTTGAGGAAATTTGATTGAAGCCAAGATTTTATTTCAGTGATGCAGTTTGTCAGTGTAGAGTGTGTGGTGGGGGAAATTGACTTGGTGGAGATGAGGAGCTGGATATCATCGGCGAATCAGTGGAAGTTGAGACCATGACGGCGGATTAATTGACCAAGGGGGAACAGGTAGAGGATGAAGAGGAGGGGGCCAAGGACTGAGCCTTGGGGGACACCGTGGGGCTCTACTGACGTAGTGACACACTGCGGTAATACTCATGGAGTGGCACAATGTGTAGTACTGTTGTTATGACAAACTGCGGAGTAGTACTGACGGAGTGACACACAGTGGAATAGCACTGATTTAGTGACAAATTGTGAGGTCATTGCATCAGTACTACCACGCAGTTTGTCACTCCGTCAGTACTACTTCAGTGTGTAACTACTTCCCGTGGGGGTAAAACTGATGGAGTGACACGCTGTAGAGCAGTACTGATGGAGTGACACACGGTGCATATTACTGATGGACTGACACACTGCGCAGTTGTACTGACGGAGTGAGATACTTCGGTGTAGTGCTGATTGAATGACACACTGGGGGTAGTGTGGACAGAATGGCGCACAGTGGGCTAGTACTGAAGTATTGACCCAATCTTTGGTGGTACTGTCGGGTTGCACATTGTGGAATGGTAAGGACTGACGGTGGGGCAGTACAGATGGAGAGTTACACTGATGGGTAATACTAATTGAATGAGTCCGTGTGGTTGTACAAAATGGAATAACAAGCTTAAGGCAGTACTGATGGAGTGACACGCTCCAGTGTTGTACTGATGGAGTGTAACACTGTGGAGTAGTACTGATGTAATGACGTACTGTGGAGGTGTGTTGATGGAATGACACACTGTGGGGTAGGACTGATGTAATAGCACATTCTGTTGGAGTGACACAGTAATACTGATGGATTGACACGCTGTGCGGTAGTACTGTTGCGATGACAAACTGTGGTGACATATTGATGGAATTACACACTATGGAGTCGCTGCGATGGGTTAGCACACTGTGGGGTAATGCGGATGGAATGACACATTTGAGATAGTCCTGATGTTGTGAAACACTTTGGGGAGTACTGATGGAAGAACATAGTGCGGGGAGAATTGATGGAGTGACACGTTCTAGGGTTGCACTGGAGTGACATGATGTTGGGCAGTGCTGATGGAGTTCAACACCATGGAGTTGTATTGATGCAGTGAGACACTGTGTGGTTTCACCGACGGAGTGACACACTGAGCGGTAGTACTATTGTGATGACAAACTGTGGTGTAGTACTAATGCAGTGACACACGGTTTGGTAATACTGATGGATTCACACAATTTGTGGCAGCACTTATGGAGTGACCCACTGGGATAGTCCTGATTGAATGATAAACATCGGGTAGTGCTAATGGCGTGAGGCATGGTGGGGAAGTACTAACAGAGTGAAACTGTGGAGAATTACAGACGGAGTGACTAGGTGAGGTAGGACTGATGGAGTGACACACTGTGGGGAATACTAATGGAGTGACGCTGCGAGGAAGTACTGATGGGATGACACTGTGGGGTAGTACTGATGGAGTGACACGTTGCGTGGTATACTGATGGAGTGATAATCAATGGATTGTACTGATGGAGTGACACACGGTGGCGTAGTACTGATGCGACGATAACACGAGTGATATTCCTGATGGTGCGACGATCTGCGGGGAGGCACTGGTGGAGTGGCACAATGTAGGGTGGTACAAATGGAGTAACAAACAATATTTTAGTACTGATGCAGTGGCACACTGTGGGTAGTGCTGGTGGAGTGACACACTTTGAGGTAGTACTGAGGGAGTGACACACTATGTGGCAGTTCTGACGCAATGGCATACTGTGGGATAGTACTAATTGAGTGACACCCTGCGGTGTAGCACTGTTGGAGAGACATATTCCAGGTTAATACTGCTGGATTGAAGCACTGTGGGGTAGTACTGATGGAAGGACTCATTGTGTAGTACTGATGGAGTGACACACCGTTGGATAGTACTGATAGAGTGACACCCTGTGCGGTAGTACTAATGGAATGATACACAACGTGTTACTGATGTTGGAAAACACTGTGGGTGTGTATTGATGGAATGGTATACAGTGCGGTAGTACCGATGAAGTGACACGCTCTAGGGTTGTACTGATGGAGTGACATAGTGTGTTGTAGTAATGATCGTCTAACACACTGTAGGCTTGTATTGATGGTGTGATAACCAGCGGGGTAGTATTGATGGAGTGACACAATGTGGGCAGTACTGATGGAGCAATACACTTTGGGGTAGTACTAGTGAAGTGACAAACTGTGGGCGGGCAGTGATGGAGCAAAACATTTTGGTGTATTACTGTTGGAGTTTCACAGTGTGCGGTAGTACTGATGGAGGAACACACGATATGGTAGTACTGATTTCGTGGCACACTGTCGGATAGTATTAATGGTGTGAAACTAAATGGGGCAGTACTGATGTAATGACATATTATAGGGTAGTTCTGATGGATTGACACACTGAGGGGGAGAACTGACAAACTGTGGGTTAGTACTGATGGAATGGCTATCCATTTAGTAGTATTGATGCAATGGCATTCCATGGGATAGTTCCGAATGAATGACATGTTGTGATGCAGTAATGATGGAGTAACAGACGATATGGTAGTACTGATTGAGTGACACGCTATGGGATAGTACTTATGGATTAACATCCTGTGGGGTAGTACTGAAGGGCTGGTACATTTTGGGGTAGCACTGATGGAGTGACACATTCGACGGTATTACTGAAGGGGGGGAAAGCTGTGGGTAGTACGGATGAAATTACATAACTAAGGTAGTACTGACGGAGTAAAACACCGTGTGGCAGAAATTATGGAATGAAATACTGTAGGGTTGTACTGATGAGAGTGACACGCTCTTGGGTTCTACTAATTGAGTAACATGCAGTACTGATGGAGTGACAGACTGTGAAGTAGTATTGATGAGTAACCTAACGTAGGGTATTATTGATATAATGGCACATTCTGGGGTAGTACTGATGGAGTGACATCATGTGCTGTAGTACTATTGTTATGTCATAATGTGGGATGGAATTGATAGAGTGACACTATGTGGTAGTACTGATGGAGTGACGCACTGTGGGGTAGTACTGCTGTAACGGTATACTGTGGGATAGTACCGAAGGAGTGACATCGGCGAGACCAAACGCAAGCTCGACGATCGTTTCGCTGAACAGCTCCACACAGTCCTACCTGATCTCCCGGTTGATCAGCACTTTAACTCACTCCCGCTCCCCCATTCCCAATCTGAGCGTTCTGTCCTGGGCATCCTCCATTGTCAGAGTGAGGCCCAGCGCAAATTGGAGGAACAGCACTTCATACTTCGCTTGGGCAGCTAACATACCTGCGAAATGAACATTGACTTATCTAACTTCCATTAGCCCTTGCTTTCCCTCTCCCTCCACCCCTCCTCCTTCCCAGTTCTCCCACCAGTCTCACTGTCTCCAACAGAATTCTATCTCTTTCCCGCCGACCTCTCCGACAACATTCTAAAGAAGGGTCTCGACCCGAAACGTCACACATTCTTTCTCTCCAGAGATGCTGCCTGTCTCGTTGAGTTACACCAGCATTTTGTGTCTACCTTCCATTTAAAACAGCATCTGCATTTCTTTCGTACACGAAGTACAAGGCACGGCAGGACTTTCGGCTAATAATAGCTGTGCCGAACATGAGACGACCAACCTTACCTGCCTTCTCACAATGTATATCCCTTCATTACCTGAAAATCTGAACTTGTCTTAAATATCACTATTGTAACTGCGTCCAACACCAGTGGAGTGGGTGGTAAGATTTTAAGAACCGTTATACAGGATGATGTGACAGAGTATTTATAAGTGCACGATGAAATAGGCAGAAGTTGGCATGGCTTTGTGAAGGGAAGGTCGTGTTTGATAAATTTGCTGGAATTATTTGAAGAAGTAAATAGCAAGACAGACAAAGGAGAGACAGTAGATGTTGTTTACTTTGATTTTCAGAAAACCTTTGACCAGGTGTCACAAGATGGCTGCTTAGGAAGATGAGAGCCCATGGTGTCAAAAGGCAGACACCAGCATGGATAACTGGTTGGCTGGATGGCAGAAGACAAAGGGTGGCAATAAAGGGGGATTTTTTCTCGTTGGCTAACAGTAACTAGTGGAGATCTTCAAGGATCGGTGTTTGCCCGCTACTCCACGTTTTATATTATGATTTGGACGAAGGGATTGAAGGCTTTGTGGCCATGTTTGCGGATGTTACGAAAAGAGGTGGAAGGGCATGTAGTTTAGAGAAAGCATGGACTCCGCAGAAGGACTTGGACATGTTGGGGGAATGGGTAGAGAAGTGGCAGATGGAATATAGTGTAGCAAAGTGCGGAGTACTGCATTTTTGGTAGTAGGAATAATGGCGTAGACTATTGTCTAAGTGGGGAAATAATCCATAAATCGGAAGTGCACAGGGACTTGGGAGTGCTGGTTAAGGATTCCCAATTTTTTTATCAGCAAGTTGAACCGGTGAGAATGATCAGCCATGATCACATGGAATGGTGGTGCTGGCTCGAAGGTCCGAATGGCCTACTCTTGCACCTATTGTCTATTGTCTATTGTCTAATGGAAGCAAACTCATTGCTTGCATTTATTTCAAGAGGACTTGCATACAGAAACACAAATGTAATGTTGAGGCTATACAAGGCGCTGGGAAGGCCGCATTTGGAATATTGTGAGCAATTCTGGGCACCATATCAGAGGAAAGGTGTGCTGGCTCTGGAGAGGTTCCAGAGGAGGTTTACAAGAATGATCCCAGCAATAAGTTAACTTATGGCGAGCGTTTGTCGGCTCCCGGCTTGCACTCGGAGTTTAGAAGTATGAGGGTGGACCTCATTGAATAATACAGATATGTGAATGGTTTAGATCCAGTGGATGTGTAAAGTATGTTTCCACTTGTGGGAGCGTCTCGGACAACAGATCATTTCCTCAGAATTAATCTACTTTCTCTTTTGAAGATGATCAGAAATTTATTTAGTCAGAAAATGATGAATTTGTGGATTCTTGATTAATACAGGTATCAGAAGTTATGGGGAGAAGGCAGGAGAATGGGGTTTGGAGGGAAAAAGATTGGCGGATAAGACGATTGGCCGAATGGTCTAATTCTACTCCTATTCCTTATCACCCAATGCCCACCTGCGGTATTGCGTTCGATGCACTTACTGCCCCTTGCTTTCCCTGCACCCCTCGTTTAAACTTCATCCCTTTCACATTAAGGGGTGGCCTTCAATACTTGATATTTCCATCTTGAGAGGAATGTTCTGACTGTTTACCATATCTTTGCCTCTCATAATTTGCTATCGATCTATCAGGTTACTGCCCGAACTGCGATGAATCAGTCCAAGGCCTGGTTGTTCATACGCTCCAGGCGATGTTCTTGTAAACGTCTTGAACACGATTTCCGAAGCGCCCATATCCTTCGTGTACGAGAGCGAACATAACTGTACACAATGCTGCAAAAGCGGCCGAAGTAAAGTTATCTAAAGTTGAATATTGACATCTGACTCATATTCATTGACTCGGTCAAATATAACAAGCATTCTACGTGGCTTATTTATTACTCTAAACGTACTACCACGATTTGCGTGTTTCGCATTGGGAACACAAGGTCCATCACAAGCAATGCTGATGCTGCGATGCACTTATATCACAGACAGTGAGGGCTGTTGTGCCTCGATGTTGCATTGTACTGCTGATGCTGATCCATTGGCGGGTGCTGTGTGTGGATGTTGCCGTGTGCTGCTGATGTTCGTCCACAGGAGAGCGATGTGACAGTCTATTTTTACTGTTCATCCACTGGGGTCCGCTGTTTGTCGATGTTGCAGTGTGCTGCTGATGTTCATCCAGGGGAGGGCGCCATGACAGTATATTGCTATTGTACATGCACTGAGGTGCGTTGTGTGTGGATGTTGCAGTGTGCTGCTGAAGATCATCCACGAGAGAGCGATGTGACAGTCTATTGCCACTGTCCATCCATTGAGGTGCGCTCTGTGTGGATGTTGCAGTGTGCTGCTGATGTTCATCCACGGGAGGACGCTATGACAGTACATTCCCACTGTACATGTCCCACTGGTGCGTTGTGTGTGTGGATGTTGCAGTGTGCTGCTGATGTTCATCCAGGGGAGGGCGCCATGACAGTATATTGCCACTGTACACGCACTGAGGTCCGCTGTGTGTCGATGTTGCAGTGTGCTGCTGATGTTCATCCAGGGGAGGGCGCCATGACAGTATATTGCCACTGTACATGCACTGAGGTGCGCTGTGTGTGGATGTTGCTGTGTGCTGCTGATGTTCCGGTGGCGTCAATGGTGGTGTGAGGACGTCGCTGTTTCGCTCTGCTCCCAAAGAATGTTTTAATGTGCTAAAATATGAGTTGGAAGACAGGGGGAGTTCTGAAAATAACTACCGGAGCTGCTATTTAATTGTGTGTTATCAGAAACCCTGCCGATAACAGGGAATAATTGCAGTTTTAAATGAAAAAACAGAAATCTCGCCAGAAACCTGCAAAAGCCGCTTCAAGACCTGCTACAAGAACCTACTTGAAAAAAAAAATTGAAAAGACTCCTCAATCCCCTCAAACATCAGCTGGAAGTTCAGAAGGAGAAGTTGATTTCCGAAATCCTTCTACAGAATTGCCTTTAATGGAGGAACACAGGGAACAAATGGAAAAGTCCGTATTAGCTTCAGTCACTGAAGTTATCTCTAAAGTGATACGAGAGGAGAATCTCGCGCTGGACAAAAGCCTCTCTGAAAAAATTAAACAAGGTAATGATACGCTGATGGGGAAAATTGGTGACTTAACCAAACGTGTGGTCGAAGTTGAGGAGGATTTAAACAAGAAGATTAAGCGGGTTGAAAAGGATTGTAATAAAAAACTGGATACAATGCTAAAATCTACTGAGGCGTCTATGGAAGGAATGGACAATACGATAATTGAGATGGCTAAGGAGATAAAGAGATTAAAAAAGGAACAAGAAAGTACTGGGAGGGAGCTTGCTAAAATGAAGTATAAATGTACGGACTTGGAAGCAAGATCAAGGAGACAAAATTTGAGGTTAAGTGGAGTAAAAGAGGGAAAGGAGACTGGACAAAACTTTCAGGAGTTTGCTGCCAATTTACTCAAACAAGTACTTGATCTGTCTGAAGCCCCGAGAATAGATATGGTTCACCGGGTCCGACGTAAGGCTCAAGCAAGCTTAACTTCCCCCCCAAGACAGATTATTCTGAAATTCTATGACATTTCAACCCTGGAAGGAATTATGAAAAAGATTCCATATGGGGTGAATTTGATGTTTGGAGAAGACAAATTAAGATTCTTCCGTGATTTGCCAGCCGAAGTCATGGAAAAGAGGGACAAGTTTACAAACACGAGAAGGTTACTGAAAGAGGTTAAGGGAGTAAGATATGGGATAGTATATCCTGCAAAATTGCGAATTACTTATAACCATGTTGAACGTGCATTCACGGATCCAGAAGAGGCATTTAAATATGCACAAAGTATCACAAAGGAGGACTACTGATCATTATGAGTTGGTCTCCTACAATAACACCGAGGAGAAACGACAAAGAAAGGATTGTGTTTCTGTTTTTACTTTTTTTTTAACATACAAAAAAGACTGCTCTTGTTAAAATGGTGATTCTTCCTCGAGGCATTGTCTAGACATTTTATCTTTGGAATGTTAATTCAAGGTCGGATTTTATGTTTCATTTTAATAAAGGATAGACGAGGACGAGAAACTGTGGCGGGGAAAATAAATTGAGAATTGAGAATAAATTGAGAATATAGTGTAATATAGAATACTATTAGTGGATTTGTATATAGAAAATTATGATTTAAGAAACATATAATTACATACTAACATACTAACATAGAATATAATTAATAAAACTGTAATATTAAGGCATAGCTTAACTATAGATGATGTATATTTCATGATGTTAATTATTTGCTAACAAGAATAACGAGTTAAATATGATTGATAAGTATTAATAACATGCTAACATATTTTATGGATATAGTAGACTTAGTCTAGATTGTGCGTAAAGGGGGGGAGGAGACTCAGATACTTGGAAGACATCCAAGGGTCTGAATCTGGTTAACCCCTTGGAACCCGCTGTTGTCTGATACAAAAGTTTGAGACTTAATGGTAATAAATCTAGGTATATTGATAGATATGGATATATAAATAATATAATTACTGTTATATCTAAGTATATACTCAATGTTGGAAACCTCTTTGAAGATACATTCTAATCTAGCTATTGGAGTGCGTTTTATTTTATATATATATTTTTGAACTTTGTATCGCTCTCTCTTCCAATTAATAATAATTGGTAAAGGGGGCAGAGCGAAACATATAAAAACATCTACGGAAGTCAACAAGAATTTTTCTACCACCTGTTGGTGGTCTGTTTTCAATTATAATATCTTTATTTTTGGATATTATAATATCACTTTTTGTTTGTTAATTATCTTTCCACGACTTTACACTTTCTGGTCTTTTTCAAGGTTTATTCTGAAGGGGAGACGCCAACAAAACGTAACAGTTGGGGATGACCATCCTTCATCTGGAGTTATAAGGTTTTTGGTTGCACCATATGAAGTAAAGGTATTAACATGATTCATAATACAAGACGATAAACAAAAGAAAACTGGAGGAATCACATTTTGTAGTTGGAATATAAGGGGTGCTAATGAACCAATTAAAAGGGGTAAGATCTTTGCCCAATTAAAAGCCTTAAACAGTGACATTATTTTTTTACAAGAGACGCATCTGAAATATCAAACACAGATAAGACTGAAGGCAAATTGGATTGGGCAAACATACTACTCTTCATTTACTTCTAAATCTAGAGGCACGGCTATTATCATTCGTAAAGGTACACCATTTAAATTAAAGAATACAATAGCAGATAAAGAGGGGAGGTATGTCATAGTTACGGGAGAAATTTATTCTACTTCGCTTACTTTGATAAATATTTACGCTCCTAATTTTGACAACCCCCAATTCTTTAGTAAAATTTTGGATATAATTTCAGAACTTAACCATCAAAATGTGATAATAGGGGGAGATTTGAATTGTGTTTTAGATCCATATTTGGATAAATCAGCAAAACAAAAAAGGACTAACATAAAATCTAAAACTAGTGAACTCCTAAATACATATATGAAAAATACTAATATAACAGATGTATGGAGGATCGCTAACCCAGTAGGTAGGGAATATTCATTTTATTCAACAGTACATAAAACATATTCACGTATAGATTATTTCTTAGTGGATACAAAACTAATTCCATATACATATAATTCTAAATATCATAATAGTATTATTTCTGATCATTCCCCGTTAACTTTTTCTTTAAAATTAGAAGGAATGCCTGATAAAAATTTGTTTTGGAGGTTTAACCCCCAAATTTTAAACAACACACAAGGTTATACATATTTAAAAGAGCAGATGATATTCTTCTTTGAGACAAATGATACACCAGATATTTCACCCTCCTTATTATGGGAAACCTTTAAGGCATTTATTAGAGGAACTATAATCTCATATCAAGCTTTCCAAAATAAAAAGAATAATACTGAACAATCGCAGTTAGAACAAGAAATTAGACAACTAGATTTAGAAAATGCCAAAGAGCCAACTATAGATAAACATAATAAGATAACAATACTAAAATATAAATTAAATAAAATTTTATCGGCCAGAATAATAAGATTATTTCAAATTACAAAACAAGAAAATTTTGAATTTGGTGATAAACCACATAAACTCCTAGCACGCCAACTGAAAAAACGGGAAACAGAAAATACAATTACTAAAATTAAATCAGACAAAGGGGAATTACTAACATTACCTAAAGATATTAATAAAAGATTTGCTCAATTTTATCAAAACTTATACACATCGAAAACCTCTGCAAATAATACTCAAATTACAAATTTCTTAGACAATTGTAATCTTCCAAAATTAAATATGGTGGAACAAGAGGGATTAGGAGCTCAGATTACACTACAGGAAATAGAAGAAACAATAAGTTCGTTGAAAAATGGCAAAACGCCAGGACCAGATGGCTTTAGCAATGAATTCTATAAAAGATTCTACGAGATAATTTCTCCACGGTTGCAAGATTTATATATATACGCTTTTAAAGAAAATAAACTACCAGAAACACTAACTGTCAACTATTATACTTATACCAAAAAAGGATAAAGATTTAGAAGACCCAGGCTCATATAGAGCTATTGCACTCCTAAATACAGACCAAAAAATAATAGCAAAGACCCTAGCGAGAAGATTGAGTAAATATATTAGTAAATTAATAAATCCGGACCAAACAGGGTTTATACCAAAGAGATACTCATTTAACAATTTGAGACGGCTGTTTAATATAATGTACTCACATAATACTGAAGAAGAATTAGCAATTATTTCATTGGATGCAGAAAAAGCTTTCGATCAAGTAGAATGGCAATATTTATTTAAAGTATTGGAAAAATTTAACACGGGAGATAATTTTATCTCATGGGTAAAATTATTATATGATAAGCCGACGGCTAGAATACTGACTAATAATATATTATCCCCGAAATTCCAATTAGCAAGGGGCAATAGGCAGGGGTGCATGTTATCGCCCCTGCTATTTGCACTAGTGATAGAGCCTTTAGCTGAAAGTATAAGAAGTCATCCGAATATTTATGGATATAATACCAAACACTCAAATAATAAAATTTCATTATATGCAGACGACATATTATTATATATTACAAATTCGCAGATTAGCATACCAAATATACTAAATTTAATAGAGGAATTTGGTTCTTTTTCAGGATATAGAATAAATTGGAACAAAAGCGAAATTATGACGATAAAACCTCAAGAGTCGACACATTTGCTGAAATTTCCTTTTAGAATTACAACAGAAAAATTTAAGTATTTGGGCATCCAAATTACTAGGAACTATAAATCATTACTTAACGCAAATTATATGCCTTTATTAACTAAATTAAATGGGTTGATTAAATTTTGGAAAACACTGCCAATGTCTCTAATAGGCAGAATAAACGCGATAAAAATGATCTTCTTACCACAAATATTGTACCTATTTCAATCAATACCAATATACTTACCTAAAAAATTCTTTAAAAAATTGGATTCTGATATTATAAATTTTATATGGGATTATAAATCACACAGAATTAAAAAAAAACACTTGTGTAAATCTAAAGAATCAGGGGGACTGACACTCCCTAACTTATTGTATTATTATTGGGCAGTGAATATTAAAAATATAATCTACTGGTTGGACAGTTCTGCCCAACAGGTAGATTGGATAAGAATGGAGAAAGAGGATTGTTCCCTTTACAATATAGAAGCGATCCTTCTTTCCCCGATAAAACTGAACAATATAATATATAAGAAGAATCCAATTATTCATAGTATAATACGAATTTGGAAACAAATAAAACTAACTTTAAAATTAAGAAAATTATCGTTTCTTTCTCCAATAGCTAATAATCCTTCATTCAAACCATCTATTATTGATACAACGTTTATCCATTGGGAAAGAATAGGAATCAAAACGATGGGAGATATGTATGAAATGGGAATTTTTTTACCATTCCAACAATTACAACTAAAATATAATTTGAAAAGTAATCAATATTTCAAATACCTTCAAATTCAAGATTATTTGAAAAAATATATACAAGGATATCAAACCTCAACCCCAGACTTATTGGAGGAAGGAATGAATAGAAAGGCAGAATCAAGCAATTTAATATCTTACTTATATAATATAATTCTAAATATAGAAACACCAACGACAGAGGCAATTAGAAGGGACTGGGAACAAGAGTTATTGATAAAAATTCCGAACGATAGATGGGATAAAAATTTATTATATGTAAATAAATGTTCAATGAATGTAAGACACAACCTAGTTCAATTTAAAATTTTACATAGATTATATTATTCGAAAACTAGACTGAATAAAATATTTTCAAAGGTTTCCCCCATCTGCGACAAATGTCTAACTCAGAAAGCCACTATAGCACATTCCTTTGTCTATTGTACAAAACTGTATACATTTTGGAATGAAATTTTTGGAATTTTTACAAAACTATTTAACACAAAATTGAACCCCAGTACAGAATTGATTATCTTTGGATCAATGGAAGAGGGAAGTAAACTAACTATATTCCAAGAAGCTTTTCTTAATTACGGTCTAATAACAGCAAAAAAACTAATACTCAAATTTTGGAAAAACGCACCTACGCCAACATTCAAAATGTGGATTTCAAGCATGTCTGAAACGTTACATTTTGAAGAAATGAGATTCCTCCTATTAGGCAAAGTAGACCAATTCTTAAAGATTTGGTCTCCTTTTATCAATTTTTTGCAAGCATATGGTGCAACATAACATAACCTTAGAAATTAAACGGTTTAGAACCGGGTGACGGATGGGCAAAAATACGAGATAGGTAGATCTCCCCTAATCTTTCTTTTCTTTACTGTCTTCTTTTCTTTCAATCTTTTAACTTTTCATCTCTATCCTTTATTTCTTTTGCTTTCTGTTTCTACTCGCTTGACTATCTATTCCGACACTCTTTATTTCTTATTTCTTTCTTCTCTCACTGTTCTTTTATTATTAAATCAAAAGTATGAAGTTGTACAAGAATGGAAATATGTATTTATGTATTAGGTACTCAAGTACCACACTATTGTACTTACTTCTAACAAAAAAAATTTTAAAAAAAATAAAAAAAAAATAAAAAATATATAACAAGCATTCTACGTGGCTTATTTATTACTCTAAACGTACTACCACGATTTGCGTGTTTCGCATTGGGAACACAAGGTCCATCACAAGCAATGCTGATGCTGCGATGCACTTATATCACAGACAGTGAGGGCTGTTGTGCCTCGATGTTGCATTGTACTGCTGATGCTGATCCATTGGAGGGTGCTGTGTGTGGATGTTGCCGTGTGCTGCTGATGTTCGTCCACAGGAGAGCGATGTGACAGTCTATTTTTACTGTTCATCCACTGGGGTCCGCTGTTTGTCGATGTTGCAGTGTGCTGCTGATGTTCATCCAGGGGAGGGCGCCATGACAGTATATTGCTATTGTACATGCACTGAGGTGCGTTGTGTGTGGATGTTGCAGTGTGCTGCTGAAGATCATCCACGAGAGAGCGATGTGACAGTCTATTGCCACTGTACATCCATTGAGGTGCGCTGTGTGTGGATGTTGCAGTGTGCTGCTGATGTTCATCCACGGGAGGACGCTATGACAGTACATTCCCACTGTACATGCACTGAGGTGCGTTGTGTGTGTGGATGTTGCAGTGTGCTGCTGATGTTCATCCAGGGGAGGGCGCCATGACAGTATATTGCCACTGTACACGCACTGAGGTCCGCTGTGTGTCGATGTTGCAGTGTGCTGCTGATGTTCATCCAGGGGAGGGCGCCATGACAGTATATTGCCACTGTACATGCACTGAGGTGCGCTGTGTGTGGATGTTGCAGTGTGCTGCTGATGTTCATCCACGGGAGGGCGCCATGACAGTATATTGCTACTGTACATCCACTGGGGTGCACTGTGTGTGGATGCAGCAGTGCACTGTTAAAAAAGGACACTGGGTACAAAAGTCATAGCAGCAGAGTTAGTGCACCAAGGCCCATCGAGTCCACTCCTGCATTCTATCATGGCTCACCTATCATTCCCACTCAACAAGATCTCCCTCTCTCACGAGGCCCACAGAGGATGAGAGAGAGAGAGCGCGCACCCCTCAAATAGCTGCCTAGATAGAGAGCTACCTATTTACCATCAATATCTCCAGCTATCACGCTGATAGTTGATATACAGATATCCAGCTTTCTAGCTGTCTAGCATTGCATGTAGATAGCTATCTAGGTAGTTCGCTATCTTGCTATCGAGATAGCTCACACGCTGTCTGGCAGTCTATCCTGCTGGCTAGCAATCCATTTCTCGAGATAGCTTGATTGATAGGTAAAGAGCTAACTATTTGGTAGCAACATAGCTAGGTCACTAACTTGCCTGAGGGCTAGATAACTAGATAACTAAATTGTTAGCCAACAGCTTTGGCGGCCAGATAGCGGGTTTAGCTTGATGAAGCTTTGCTAGATGGCTAGTGAGCTAGGCATCTAGCCAGCTATACCAGTAGATAGCTCACGAGCCAGATCGCAAGAGAGATTTATAGCGATTAATGAGCTATCTAGTTAGATCGAAATGGGTCTCTCTCGTTCTCCCTTTCACCACCCCCCCGAGAGCGAGCGAGCGAGAGACCGCACTCCACAAAGAGCTGCCTACGCAACTAGCTAACTATTTTTGCTATGCAGAGATTCAGCTATCACACCATCCATCTGTCTAGCGTTCAAGCTATCTAGCAATGCAGGTATTTGGCTATCTAGAAAGCTAACACGCTATCTGGCTGTCTTTCCCGCTGGTAATCAATCTATATAACTTGATATCCAGCTTCCTAGCTTTCATGCTAACTAGCTAAACAGCAATCCACCTATGTAGGGAGCCTGCTACCTATCAATTTGACTATTCATCCAGCTGTTAGCTCTATAGCTAACAGACTAACTAGCTATCTATCTATCTCTATCTGTCTATCTATCTCCCTATCTAGCTATCCACCTAGCTATATAGTTATTTAGTCTTGTAGGAATTTACCAAGCGAGCTACCTTATTATCTAGCTAGCTATATATTTAGCTATCTACCTAGTTATCTATCCTGTTGGCTAGCAATCCACCTATCTAGCTATCCAGCTATCTAGCTAGCAGTCTAACGAGCTATCTAGTCATTTAATTATAGAGCTATCTATCCATTTATCTCTGTAGCAATGAATCTAGCTATTTGTTTCTTAAACTGGCTATCTAGCTACCTACCACCTATTGCTACCTAGTTTTCCAGCCATTTAGCCATGTAGTCATTTATCTATCTAGCTAGCTGCTAAGCTATCTAGCTATCTAGCCAGCTGGCCATCAAGCCTGCTAGCCATCTACTTATCAAGCCATCTCGCCATCTGCCCATCCAGCCATCTGGCTTTATTCAGCTCGCCATCTACCCAGCGAGCCAGCTTCCCAGCTGATCAATTTCCAAAGTAGCCAGCTAGCCTTCCAACCGTCTAGCCAGAAAGCCATTTAGCCATCTCGGCATCCAGCCATATATATATATATAGCCGGCGTGAGCGATCTATCTGTCAATTTAGCTTGCAAGGTAGCTATCTACAAAGCTAGATATGACTAGATCTCCCTCTGTGGGTCTCGCGAGAGAGAGAGCGCACCCCACAGAGAGCTGCCTATATCTCTAGCTAGCGATTTTGCAATCTAGTTATTCATCTATCTACACATCCAGCTTTCTAGCTTTCAAGTTATGCAATGCGGGTAAGTAGC
>NW_027601280.1:36059-55649 GCF_053455715.1 Rhinoraja longicauda
ACAAATAAACTGTTTTTAACCCCGCCTGACTTCTGTTTGGATATTTAGTTCCCACTAAACTCTAGCCTTGTAGTCAGAGGAATTAAACATCAACAAGTGGCCACGTTGCTCAAAGATGCAGATTAAGCAGAAAAATAACACCATTGCCTGTCATATGTATTGATCATTTTTAATGACAGTCCCTGATCATTGAAGTGTTTATTTCAGTTTCTACCCCCTCATTCTCCCCCCTGCACTTTATAATACACTTACAATAATAAATTAAACCTAACAAATATTTGATCCCCCCTCTCCCCCTCTCTCTCTCTCCTACTCTCTCCCATTTCTCCCCTCTCTCTGCCCCTCTCTCTCTGCCCTCTCTCTCACTCTCTCTCACTCCGCCTCCACTCTCTCTCCCCCTCTCTTACTGCCCTCTCTCTTCCACCTCTCTTTCGGTGCCCCTGTCTCCCTCCCATCTCTCCCCTCTCGCTCTCACACCTCTCTCTTCCTCGTCCCTCTCCCCTCAACTCTCTCCCCCTCTTATTCCCCTCTCTCACTCTCCCCCCTCCCCCTGTCCTGAAACACCACCACCTATTCAGTGTAGATGTTGACCATCATGGGGACTGGACTCTGGATAAGGGGTGGGGTGGGGGATGGTGATATTTCGTGGTTACGGGAGTAAACGACCTTTCTGTTGTCCTCTGGTGGGAACAGGAGGCAAAAGTCGGCCATCTTGAAACAGGCCGAAACTCGCCCTCCTCTACCTGTTTCACCTTTTCCCTTTTTATTTCAGATGCAGCACGGAAACAGGCCATTCAGCCCACCGAGTCCGTTCCGACCAGCGATCGCCCGTTCACAGATTTATTAATTTAGAGATATAGCGCAGAAACTAAACTAATATACCAAACATTCCACACCCTCTCTCTCTCCCCCTTCTCTCTCTCACACACTCACCCCATCTCCCTCTCATCCCTTTTGACTAAATATACTAAACTAAATTAAACTATATTAATATTTGATACCCTGCCCCCCTCCACTTTATAATAAAATTTACAATATATTAAGCTAATATTTGTTATCCCCTCTCTCCCCCTCCCCCTCCCTATCTCTCCTCTCCCTCTCTCTCTCTCTCCTCTTTCTCTCCCCCCTCCACTGTATAAGAAAACATTAAAAATAATAAATTAAACAACTAATATTTGATACCCCCTCTCCCCCTCTTTCTACCCTATCACTCTCCCTCTCCACCCTTTCTCTCTCTTTCTCTCTCCCCTCTCTCTCACCTTCTCTCAATCTTTCTCTCACCCTCTCTCTCTCACCCCCTCTCTCTTTCGCCTTTTTATCTCCCCCCTGTGATATCACAGTCAGTGAAAATGGTGAGCAAGAATTAAAGCAGGAACTTTTTCAGATTGGAAAGTGAGCTGAGAAATAGCAAATGGTGTTTGTTGCAGGTAAGTGTGAGGTTTAAATTTTGGGAAGTCAGACCAGGGCATGATCTTCACCGTGAATGATAGTTCGCTGGGGAGTGTTGTAGAGCAGAGGGATCTCAGAACAAAAGTACATAGTTGCCAAAAAAGGGACGTAACAGGGGGATAGGGTGGTGGAGAAGGTTTTTTTGGCGAACTGTCTTCATCAGCCAGTGAATAAAATTTAAAAGTTGGAAAGTTATGTTCAGTTGGACAAGACGTTAGTGAGGACGCACTTGGAGTAATGTGCATATTTTTAGCCACCGTGTTTGGGGAATATGCCACTAATTTGTAAAGAGCGCTGAATATATTATCGAACAAGTTGCCCGGAGACAAGGTTCGGAGCTCGAGGGAAAGGCTGGACACGCCAGGACTTTATTCCATGGAGCTCAGTAGAGAGAGCAGTGATCTCATGGAGGTGCACAGTATCATAGGGAGTGCCATAGTAATAACACTACGACATTTGGACAGGTACATGGGGACATTGGTTAGTGGCCAATTAGTGGGCAATCAGGAGATGAGTGGGCAAAATTAGAGCACGTAGTATAGGGGGCAGTGTATTGGCATGGATAGAAAATTGGTTGGCAGATAGGAAACAAAGAGTAGGAATTAATGGGTCCCTTTCACAATGGCAGGCAGTGACTAATGGGGTACCGCAAGGCTCGGTTCTGGGACCGCAGCCATTTACAATCCATATAGAGATGATTTTGATGAAGGAATAAAAAGTAACATAAGCAGATTTGCAGATGACACAAAGCTGGGTGGCATGATGAACTGTGAAAAAGATGCTATGAGGATGCAGGGTGACTTGTATAGGTTGGGTGAGTGGGCAGATGCAGTGTAATGTGGATAAATGGGAGGTTATCCACTTTGGTGGCAAGAACAAGAAGGCAGATTATTATCTGAATGGTGTCCGATTATGATAAGGGGAAGTGCAACAAGACCTGGGAATCCTTGTAGATCAGTCACTAAAAGTAAGCATGCAGATATGGCAGGCAGTGAAGAAAGCTAATGGCATGTTAACCTTCGCAACAAGAGGATTTGAGTACAGGAGCAAAGAGATCCTTCTGCAGTTGTACAGGGCCCTGGTGAGACCACATCTGAGGTATTGTGTGCACATTTGGTCTCCCAATTTGTGGAAGGACATTCTTGCTATTGATGGAATGCAGCGCAGGTTCACGAGGTTAATTCGCAGGATGGCGGGACTGTCATATGATGAAAGAATGGAGCGACTGGGCTTGTATTTACTGGAGTTTAGAGGGGATCTTATAGAAACAGATACAATTATTAAGGGATGCAGGAAACATGTTTCCGATGTTGGGGGAGTCCAGAACCAGATGCCACAGTTTAAGAATCAGGTGTAGGCCATTTAGTAGTGAAATGAGGAAAAACACTTTCACCCAGAGAGTTGTGAAGTTATGAAATTCTCAAAGGTCAGACTGGGAGTGGGAGGGGGAGTTGAAGTGCTCAGCCACCGGGTCTGACCTTTCTGCCATGGGCCTCCTCCAGTGCCATAGTGAGGCCAACTGGAAATTGGAGGAACAGCACCTCATATTTCGCTTGGGCAGCTTGCAGCCCAGCGGTATGTACATTGACATCTCCAACTTTAGACATTTCCTCTGTCTCTCTATGAAGAAGGGTCTCGACCCGAAGCGTCACCTATTCCCGCGCGGACTAATGTGACACACTCTCTCCCCTTTCACTCTCCCCTTCTCTCTCTCACACTCACCCCATCTCTCTCTCTCTCTCTCTCTCTCTCTCTCTCTCTCTCTCTCTCTCTCTCTCCTCTCCTTTGACTAAATAAACTAAACTAAATTAAAGAGCTCTAGGGGCGAGCGGAATCTAGGAATATGGGGAGAAGCAGGCACAGGTTACTGATTGTGGATGATCTGCCATGATCACAATGAATGGCGGTGTTGGCACGAAGGGACAAATGGCCTCCTGCGCCTATATTCTACGTTTCTATGTCTCTAAACTAAAAATAATCTCTCCCCTTTCTCTCCCCCCTCACAATAATAAATTAATTCACAATAATAAACTAAACTAATATTTGATATTATTTCTCGCATTCCATTTTATAATAAATTCAACAATAAACTAAACTAATATTTGTTACCCACTCTCTCTCCCTCCCCTTCCTCCCCCTCACTCTCTCTCCCCTCTTTCTCTACTTCTCTTTCCCTCCCCCCCATTTTATAAGACTACATTTACAACAATCAATTAAACTAAACTAATATTTGATACCAACTTCCCGCTCCCTCTCTCCCCACTCTCCCCTCCCATCCCTCTCCCGACCTCTCCTATCTCTCCCCTCTCTCTGCCATCTCCCTCTCTCCTTTTTCTCCCCAGTCTCTCTCTCTTCCCCAGTCTCTCCACCTCTCCCTCCCCCTCTCTCTTTCTTCCCCTCGCCTCATTTCTCTCTCTCTCTCCTCTCTTTTGACTAAATAAAATAAACTGTTAAAATAAAAACTAAACTCTCCCCTCTCTTCCTCCTCTCTCTCCCCCTCTCTTTCCCTCTCCCTTTCTCCCCTCTCTCTTCCCCCTCTATCTCACCTTTCTCTCACTACCCCCTCCCTCCTCTCTTTCACTCTTCCTCCTCTTTCTCTCACCACCCTCTCTCCCTTCCTTCAGTCTCTCCCCGTCTCTCTTTATCCTCTCTCTCCCCTTCTCCACTTCATTTTCATAAATTTACAATTATAAACTAAACTAATATTTGATACCATGACCCCCCCTCGACTTGAGAACCAAATTTACAATATATTAAGCTAACAATTATTACCCTCTCTCTCCCTCTCCTTCCCTCCCCGCCCTCTCTCTCTCTCCCTTCTCTCTCTCTCCCTCTTTCTCTCCCCCGTGCACTATATAAGAATACATTTAAAAGTCACAGCGTCATGGAGTCATGTAGCACGGAAATATCCGGCCCAACTCGCCCACTCCAATGCAACTTGCCCCGTCTATCCCAGTCCCACTACCCGCGTTTGCCCCATATCTTTCTCAACCCGTCCCATTCACGTACATGTCTAAATGTTTCTTAAACTTTGCACCAGTACATGCGTCTGACAGCCCGTTCCATACACCCACCACCCTGTGTGTACGAGGACATTCTGTTTTTTTTGTGCGAGACTTGTACCCTATGTCTGACTTTCCTCAGATAGGCACAGACACAAAGTAAACCAGCTCAGAGTTCAGAGGCGGTTCCATCTAACAGGTCGGTTCATTAAAGGCCTTATCGACGCACAAAGGGAAACACTCTGAGGAGACCCACCTCTCTCTCTCCTCTCCTGTCCTCTCTCTCCCTCTCCTCCTTCTCTCCCCCTCCCCCCTCTCCCCTACCCCCTCTCTCTCTCACAAACCCCTGTCTCTCTCCCCCTCTCTAATTCTACTATCAGTTACGACCTTATGACAAACAGGGGAGGATTGGGGAGTGGATGAGGTGTGTGGGGGAGAGAGGGGGAGTAGTGTGGGAATGAGTGGAATGGGGAGAGAGAGTGCGGTGGAGCACGGGGAGAGGTAGGGGGAGTGTGGGGGAATGTAAGGGTAGGAGTGTGGGCAGAGAGGGGGATGTGCGTGGGGAGAGAGATGGGGAGGCACGTGGGGGAGAGAGGGGGAGGAGTGAGGGGGAAAGAATGGGAGGAGTGGTGAGTGTGTGTGGAGAATGCAGGAGTGTGGGGATGGAGAGTGGTAGGAGAGTGGGGAGAGAGGGTGCGGAGAGAGAGGGGGATGTGTATGGGGAGAGAGATTCGCGGAGTGTGGCAAGACAGAGGGGAGTGTGGGGAGAGAGTGGGGAGGAGTGTGGAGAGGGGAGGAAGTGGGAAAACAGAATCGGAAAAGTGGGGAGAGGACAGAGAATGGGAGGAGGGAGAGAGGGAGAGAGAGAGAGAGAGAGTGAGGTGTGTTGTGAGAGACGCATTATATGTTGTTCTTTCAATCGTATCTCGCAGAAAGTTATCGACTCATTATCACCGCTGCCTATTAAAGTGAAAATAACAAATAAATACGTCTGCATCCGCCAACGTGGATAGAACAACAAGATGTAGTGAGAGCTCATTACAGATGAGATTAATTACTGAGAATGTTACTGCTTATCCGGACCCAACACTGATCACACTGATAATTTCACTGCTTATCGAGACCCATCACTGACCACACTGATAATTTCACTGCTTATCGAGACCCATCACTGACCACACTGATAATGTCACAGCTTATCGAGACCCATCACTGACCACACTGATATTATCACTGCTTATCCGGACCTTTGACAAAGTCTCCCTTTGTAGACCGATCCAGGAGGTGAAGGCACACGGGATTAACAGTGATTTGGTCGCATGAATTCAGAACTGTCTGACTGATAGAAGACAGAGGGTTTGGTGAAGGGCAATATTCAGGCTGGAGGCCTGTGACCAGTAGTGATACACAGAGATCTGTGCTGGGACCTCTGCTGTTTGTGGTACACATAAATGACTTGGACGTGAATATACACGGGTTGCTTTGTAAGTTTGCGGATGACACCAAGATTTATGGGGTTGTGGAATGTGAGGGAGGCTGTCTCAGTATTCAGTGGCGTATAGATCAAGTAGAGAGATGGGAGGTGTGGGGGAAATCACGGATGCAAATTATTCTGAGCAAGTGTGAGATGTTGGGTGGTCAAATGTGAGTGCAAAATATACAATTAATGGCATGACCCTGAACATCAGTGATGTATAAAAGTATCTTGCGATCCAGCTCCCTGAAGGTGATAACGGCAGTGGACATTTGTAAAGAGGCATATGGTACAGTTTCGTCCATTGGTCAAGGCGTGGTGGTCTGTCTCAGGGATTGGTGCTGCGCTCATTGTTGTTTGTCATATGTGTCAATGAGTTGCCTGGGAAAGTAACGGACTAATTTATAAGTTTACAGTTGACACTAAAGTAGGCGGTATCACAGGCATTGAAAATGGTTGGCAAGGATTAAAGCAGGAACCTTTTCAAATTGGAAAGTGGGCTGAAAAAATTCAAATAGTGTTTCTTGCAGATGTGTGAGATTTTAAATTAAGGAAGACAAGCCAGGGCATGATCTTCACTGTGAATGGTACTTATCTGGGGAGTGTTGCAGAGCAGAGGGATCTCAGAATAAAAGTACATTGTTGCAAGAAAAGGGATGTAACAGGGGGAAAGGGTGGTAGAGAAGGTTTTTTTTGCCCCACTGTCTTCATCAGCCAGTGAATAAAATGTAGAAGTTGGAAAGTTATGTTCAGGTGGACGAGACGTTGGTGAGGATGCACTTGGAGTAACGTGTATAATCTGCCGTCACCATGTTTATGAAATGTGCCACTAATTTGCAAAGAGTGCAGAAAATAATTTCAACACGTTGCCAGAAAACAAGGGTCGGAGCTACAGGGAAATGTTGGGCTCGCCAGGACTTTATTCCATGGAGCGCAGCAGGCAGTGCAGTGACCTCATAGAGGTGGACAGAGTCATAGGTAGCGACATAATGGGAACACTAATACATTTGGACAGGTACATGAGGGGAATGGTTTAGAGGGAGATAATTGATATGCCGGCAAATGGGAATAGTTCAGATGAACTAAAATGCACCATCCCGCCCCATGAAACACGGCAACCTTTGTCTGAAATTTGCGTCAGGGACACCACTAACATACAAACTGCTTTTAAATAGCCCTTGGATATTTATTACCACAGAACTCGAGCCTTGAAATCAGGGGAATTAAACATAAATAGATATCCATATTTCTCAAAGATGCAGATTAAGCAGAAAATATTATAATTGCCTGTCACATGCATTGGTCATTTTTAATAACAGTCCCTGATCATTGAAGTGTTTATTTCAGTTTCTATGAGTGCCAGGTTTGCACTGCATGATGTGAGATATGCTCTCTTGAATTACATGATAAATAAGCACATAAATGAAGTCTGCGTGTGTGGCAGCTTTCTCTGTGCCGCTGTGTGGACCGCCCAGACGGATGAGTTGGTCATTTACTCTCAGACCGACCATGCTGTCTGGTCTGTGAGTTTGAATTGGCATGTACCTGTCACCTGGTGTGAAGTAGTTCACCCGTAAAAGGAACCACATCACCCCGATTCTGGCCTCTCTCCACTGGCTCCCTGTACGGTACAGAATCAACTTCAAGCTCCTCCTATTCACGTATAAAGCCCTAAATGGACATCCCCCCCCCCTACATCAAAAATCTTCTAACCCACCTCTCTAACTCCAGGTCCCTCAGGTCGGCCGACTTGGGGCTACTCACTATCCCGCGGTCTAGGCTTAAGCTCAGGGGTGACCGCGCTTTTGCGGTTGCAGCTCCTAGACTGTGGAACAGCATCCCTCTCCCCATCAGAACTGCCCCCTCCATCGACTCCTTTAAGTCCAGGCTCAAAACCTATTTCTACTCCCTAGCGTTTGAGGCTCATTTAGGAGGCGCTGTGAACTGTTTGCGTGCTACTGTATGTTTCATTTTTTCCCTTAGTACCTAATCAGATGTACAGCACTTTGGTCAACGTGGGTTGTTTTTAAATGTGCTATACAAATAAAATTGACTTGACTTCACTTGACTTGACAAAATAAACTGCAGATTGAACAGAGCCACAGATAGTGTTCACCGGCTGGAACTAATATTGCCCATTGGGAGAAACGCAAAGAACATTTAACCAACTCCCCCTTTCTCATATCTGAAGCTGCATTTTAATTTTCAGCGTTATGTATTATTCTTTCAAGTTTATGCCGGAGAAAGTTAATTAGCATTTCTAGCCTGTGTTAATTAAGAAGAAAATAACAAGCTAATGCATCTTCAGCTGCCGTGTTTACCAGCAGCAAAATGCAGTTAATGCTCATTAAAGTTTAGATTAATTATGGATACTGAACTTGAGTTAACCCTTTAGAGTCGAACATTTGAATTAAAAAGAAGGGATTCTTTCACAAGATCTGGGGAAAATGGATAATTTATTTGAGCCATGACACCAACTAGATAAATGCCGAGCTAGATATTGGAAGATTGTGGTATATGGAACTAGATGGTAAGGTTGTGCGAATATTGAAATATTTCCAGATAACCAATCATTGTTACTTTTTTATATTTTATTTGGTAAGTGTACCACACCGTCTTATCAAAATGTTTTAATTTATTTATATCCTTTGTTTATTTATTTATTTATTTTTGTTGTTTTTCTTATTTTATTTTATTTATGTTTTGTATATATCTCTGTGAAAAAACAAAATAAAACCTGAAGAAAAAAAAGAAAGGATTCTTTATTTTACATCATATCAAATGTAAAACATCGGTGTCAGATTTAATGAGATCATGTCACTGCTTATCCAGACCCATCACTGAACACACTGATAATGTCACTGCTTATCCAGACCCATCATTGACCACACTGATAATGTCACTGCTTATCCAGACCCATCAATGACCACACTAACGTCACACACAGGTATGTTCTTTGTATCATTCATTCCAAGGACATCTCACATACTGTAACAACCAGCTACCCAGTTCCATCGCACGCTGCTCAGATATATTTTCACCAGTGACAACGTTGACAACATTTGCCTCGTGTTGATTGGTACGGACACCTCTGAACTCACTGATGGTTTCACTTCCCATCTGCGTATGATTCTGAACGCATTTGCGCTACAAATGAATACCCACATACAGAAAAATCAAGACTTAACTGTTCCTCCAAGTGCAGCGCTCTCCTCAGTTGTACTTCAAATATCTGCGAGGCCCTTTTGTGTAGTTCTGGTCACCATATTATAGATATGATGTCCGGTTGCCAGAGACAGTGCGGAACAGATTCACCAGGATGTTATCTGGAATGGGCAGCGTTAGTTTGAAGACTGAATCAATTGGGTGGGATTGGTCTCCTTGGAGCTCAGGAGGATGAGGGTGATCTTATAGACCTGTTTTAGACCATGAAAGGAATAGATGGAGTGGATGCTCGGATTCTCCTGCCCTGAATAGGCGAATCGAGGTCCAGAGGACATACGTTTAAGTGGAAGGGAAAACCATTGAATAGGAATCTGAGGTGTAACTTTTTCACACAATGGGTGGTGGATGTATGGAACAAACTGCCAGATGAGGAATTTGAGGCAGGGACTATACCAAGATTTATGAAATAGTTAGACAGGTTGGGTACATGAATAGGAAAGGTATGGTGGGATATGGACCAAATGCAGACAGGTGGAACTAGTGTAGATGGGGCCTGATGGCTGGTGTGGGCAAGTTGGGCTGAAGGGCCTGATTCCACACCATATCACTCTATGACTATGAGTACAGGGCTGAACTGCCTCGTCTGGCACCTCGTTCCACACACCCACCACCCTTTGTGTGAAAAATTACCCCTCGGGTTCCGATTAAATTTCCCCCCTCATCTTAAACCTGGGCCCCCTGGTTCCTGCTTTCCCCTCTCTGTGCGTCTGCCAGATCTATTCCTCTCATTATTTTGTTCAGCTGTGGAAGATCATCCCTCATCCTCCTGTGCACCAAGGGATAAAGTACTAGTCTGCTGACCCTGTCCCTCTAGATCAGGCCCACGGGTCCGCGCAACATCCTCGTACATCTCCTCTATCACCTTTCCAGATTGACACCATATTTCCTATATCATGGAGCACACAACTGATCACAATACTCCAAATGCAGCCTCACCAACGTCTTATACAACGGCAACATAACCTCCGAATATCTATACACAATGCTCTGACCGACGACGGCCAATGTTACAAAAGCGTTTTTGCCCACAATATCAACCTGTGACGCTACATTCAACACATTGTGTCCCTGTCGTCCTAGATCCCTCTGCTCTACAGTTAATTCACCTTTCTGCCTCGGTTGCACTTCATCGGTACTGACACTTCTGAACTAACTGATGGTTTCACTTTCCATGTGCGTCTGATTGCGAACACACTTGCACTACAGCTGAACATCCAAACAAAGAATAATCAAGACAACTGCTCCTCCAAGTGCAGCGCTCTTCTCAGTTGTACTTCAAATATCTGCGAGGCCCTTTTGTGTAGTTCTGTTCACCATATTATATAAATGATGTCCTATTGCCAGAGGCAGTGCGGAACAGATTCAACAGGATGTTATCTGGAATGGACAGCGTTAGTTTGAGGACAGATTTGATCGGGTGGGATTGATCTCATTGGAGCAAGAATGCTCCAAATTATGTCAACTATAGAAGGGTTGAGTAAATGGTCACAGTTATTTCCCAGGCTGGGAGAATCTGAACCCAGAGAAGTTACGATTAATCGAAAGGGGAGAGATTTAAGGGAATTCTGACTTCAAAGATGGAGCAATCTTTTCATTTGAGGCGGTGGGGACAGATACCATCTCAGCAAATACACAGCATTTGACAGCCGTTTGTTTCGGATAGGAATGGAGGGATATTGGACAAATACAGGTGATTGAGATTGCCGTAGATAGACATCTCGGTCTACATGGACGAGTCGGGCCGAAGGGCCTGTTTCCCTCTTGTTCCCATGACTGGAATCACCGGTTCTGTAATCTCTAATGTGCTCTGTCATCGGCCTCCCCAGTCATAGCCACACAGCAGACACATCACTGACTGCACAACAGTGGCGATACTGTATTGGGTGGTGGTGTCACCAACAACGGAGGCACATTGTTAATCTCCCTCGCAAGTGTCCAACACGTGCTTCACTCTCCTCAAACTAAACTCTAGCCTGAAAATCCGAGGAATTAAACGTCAATAGATGTCGAATTTTCTCACGCCGGCAGTTTAAACAACAACATGATATAACTGCCTGTCCTATACGTTGGTCATTTCAATATGTTTCTAATCATTGAAGTGTTTCTTTCAGTTTCTCTGTGTGGCAGTTATACACAGCAGGAAGGGAGAAATGCTCTCTTGAATTAATTCATAAATAGGCACAGAAATACAGACTGAGTGTGTGTGAGAGCTCTCTTAAATTCACTGAAATTCAGGATGAGAGGGGATCTTGTAGAAACATATACAATTGTGAAGAAGGGTCTCCACCCATTCCTTCTCCCCAGAGATGCTGCCTGTCCCGCTGAGTTACTCCAGCTTTTTGTGCCTATCTTCGGTTTAAACCACATCTGCAATTCCTTCTTACACATATACAATTCTTAAGGGATTGGACAGGCTAGATGTAGGAAAAATGTTTCCGATGTTGGGGGGTCCAGAACAGGGATCACAGTTTAAGAATAAGGGGTAGGTCAATTATTACTGAGATGAGGAAAAACTGATCTGTCGTCGGCCTCGCCAGTTGAGATGAATTGTGAAACTGTGGAAATCTCTGCCACAGAAGGCAGTGGAGGTCAATTCACAGTTGGTTTTCATGGGAGAGTCAGATATAGCTCTTAGGGCTAACGGAATAAAGTTGCACGGGGAGAAATCAGGAACGGGGTACTGATTTAGGATGGTCGGCCATGATCATGTTGAATGGCGGTGCGGGCTCAAAAGGCCAAATGGCCTACTCCTGCAAGTATTTTCTTTGTTTCTATGTTTCTAAACCACTGTGGACAGCATAGACGGGTGAGTTGGTCATTAACACTCAGAACGACTTTGCTGTCAGGTCTGTGGGTTTGAATTAGCATCAACCTGTCAACTGGTCTGAAGTAGTTCAATAAAAAAATAAACTGCAGATTGAACAGAACCTCGCCTTGTGTTCACCGGCTGGAACTAATAGTCCCCACTGGATGAATGGCATAGCACAATTACTCACCATCGCTGACCACACTGATCAGGTCACTGTTTATCCTGACCCATCACTGACCACGCTAATAATGACACTGCTTATCCAGACCCATCACTGACCACGTTGACAATGTCACTGCTTACCCAGGCCCATCACTGGCCACACTGATAATGTCACTGCTTATCCAGACACATCACTGACGAAATCTCGTCCAAAAAAAATGTTTTTTGGATGACAAATAAAGATATCCTGAATCCTGAATCCTGAATTAACGTCACGCACAGGTATGTTCTTTGTATCATCCAATCCAAGAACATCTCACATACTGTAACAACCAGCTACCCAGTTCCATCGCACGCTGCTCAGATATATTTTCACCATTGACACGTTTGACAGCATTTGCCTCGTGCTGATTGGCACGGACACCTCTGAACTCGCTGATGGTTTCACTTCCCATCTGCGTCTGATTCTGAACACACTTGCACTACAAATGAACACCAAAATACAGAAAAATCAAGACTTAACTGTTCCTCCAAGTGCAGCGCTCTCCTCGGTCGTACTTCAAATATCTGCGAGGCCATTTTGTGTAGTTCTGGTCACCATATTATAGAAACAATGTCGTGTTGCCAGAGACAGTGTGGAACAGATTCACCAGAATGTTATCTGGAATGGACAGCGTTAGTTTGAAGACAGAATCAATTGGGTGGGATTGGTCTCCTTGGAGCGCAGGAGGATGAGGGGTGATCTTATAGACATGCTTTAGATCATGAAAGGAATAGATCGGGTAGATGCTCAGCTTCTCCTGCCCTGATTAGGAGAATCGAGGTCCAGAGGACATACGTTTAAGGTGAAGGGGAAATGATTGAATAGGAATCTGAGGGGTAACATTTTCACACAGTGGGTGTTGAATGAATGGAGCAAACTGCCAGAGGAGGTATTTGAGGCAGGGACTATCCCAACATTCATGAAACAGTTAGACAGGTGCATGAATAGGACAGGTTTGGTGGGAAATGGACCAAATGCAGACAGGTGGGACTAGTGTAGATGTGGCATTTTGGCTGGAGTGGGCAAGTTGGGCCGAAGGGCCTGTTTCCACACCATATCACTCTATGACTCTATGGGTACAGGTTTGAACTACCTCCTCTGGCAGTTCGTTCCACACACCCACCATGCTTTATGTGAAAAATTACCCCTCAGATTCCACAGATTCACAATTCATCTCAACTGGGGAGGCCGACGACAGTTCAGTTTTTCCTCATCTCAGTAATAATTGAGCTACCCCTTATTCGTAAACTGTGATCCCTGTTCTGGACTCCCACAGCATCGGGAACATTTTTCCTCTATCTAGCCTGTCCAATCCCTTAAGAATTGTATATGTGTAAGAAGGAACTGCAGATGCTGGTTTAAACAGAACATAGACACAAAAAGCTGGAGTAACTCAGCGGGACAGGCAGCATCTCTTGGGAGAAGGAATGGGTGGAGACCCTTCTTCAGAATTCTATATGTTTCGTCAAGATCACCTCTCATCCTAAATTCCAGTTAATTCAAGAGAGCTCTCACACACACTCAGTCTGTATTTCTGTGCCTATTTATTAATTAATACGAGAGCGTTTCTCCCTTCCTGCTGTATATATTTGGCACACATAGAAACTGAAAGAAACACTTCAATGATCTGAGACATATTAAAACGACCAACGTATATGATAGGCAGTTATATCGTGTTGTTGTTTAAACTGCAGGTTTGAGAAAATTCGACACCTGTTGGCGTGTAATTCCTCGGATTTCTAGGCTAGAGTTCAGTTTGAGGAGAGTGAAGCACCTGTTGGACACTTGTGAGGGAGATGAACAATGTGCCTCCGTTGTTGGTGACACCACCACCCAATACAGTATCGCCACTGTTGTGCAGTCAGTGATGTGTCTGCTATGTGGCTACAACTGGGGAGGCCGATGACAGAGCACATTAGTGATTACAGAACCGCTGATTCCAGTCTTGGGAACTGCAGGGAAACAGGCCCTTCGGCCCGACTCGTCCATTCAGACCGAGATGCATATCTACGGTAATCTCATTCACCTGTATTTGTCCCATATCCCTCCATTCCTATCCGAAACAACGGCTGTCTAAATGCTGTTTATTTGCAGTGATGGTATCTATCCCCACCGCCTCAAATGAAAAGATTGTTGCATATTTGAAGTCAGAATTCCCTTAAACCTCTCCCCTTTCGAATAAACGTAAGTTCTCTGGGTTTAGAATCTCACAGCCTGGGAAATAACTGTGACCATCTACTCAACCCTGCTATAGTTGACATAATTTTACAAGCCTCAGTAAGGTCATCCCTCTGCATTATTGCTCCAATGAGATAAATCCCACCCGATCAAATCTGTCCTCAAACTAACGCTGTCCATTCCAAATAACATCCTGGTGAATCTGTTCCGCACTGCCTCTGGCAACGGGACATCATTTGTATAATATGGTGACCAGAACTACACAAAAGGGCCTCGCAGATATTTGAAGTACGACGTAGGAGAGCGCTGCACTTGGAGGAGCAGTTAAGTCTTGGTTATTCTTTGTTTGGATGTTCAGCTGTCGTGCAAGTGTGTTCACAATCAGACGCACATGGGAAGTGAAACCACCAGTGAGTTCTGAAGTGTCGGTACCGATGAACTGCAACCGAGGCCTATATCTCTTGATGCAGGAGGATGAGGGATGATCTTCTACAGATCAAGAAAATAATGAGAGGAATAGATCTGGCAGACGCACAGAGAAGGGGAAGCAGGAACCATGGGGAGCAGGTTTAAGATGAGGGGGTGAAATTTAATCTGAACCTGACGGGTATTTTTCACACAAAGGGTGGTGGGTGTGTGGAACGAGGTGCCAGAGGAGGTAGTTCAGCCCTGTACTCATAGTCATAGAGTGATATGGTGTGGAATCAGGCCCTTCAGCCCAACTTGCCCACACCAGCCATCAGGCCCCATCTACATTAGTTCCACCTGTCTGCATTTGGTCCATATCCCACCAAACCTGTCCTATTCATGTACCCAACCTGTCTAACTATTTCATAAATGTTGGGATAGTCCCTGCCTCAAATTCCTCATCTGGCAGTTTGTTCCATACATCCACCACCCATTGTGTGAAAAAGTTACCCCTCAGATTCCTATTTAATGATTTTCCCTTCAACTTAAACGTATGTCCTCTGGACCTCGATTCGCCTATTCAGGGCAGGAGAATCCGAGCATCCACTACATCTATTCCTTTCATGATCTAAAACATGTATATAGATCACCCCTCGTCCTCCTGCGCTCCAAGGAGAACAATCCCACCCAATTGATTCTGTCTTCAAACTAACGCTGTCCATTCCAGATAACATCCTGGTGAATCTGTTCCGCACTGTCTCTGGCAACAGGACATCATATCTGTAATATGGTGACCAGAACTACACAAAAGGGCCTCGCAAATATTTGAAGTACAACTGAGGAAAGCGCTGGAACTTGGAGGAACAGTTAAGTCTTGATTTTTCTGTTTATGGGTATTCATTTGTAGCGCAAATGCGTTCAGAATCATAAGCAGATGGGACTTGAAACCATCAGTGAGTTCAGAGGTGTCCGTACCAATCAGCACGAGGCAAATGTTGTCAATGTTGTCACTGGTGAAAATATATCTGAGCAGCGTGCGGTAGCTGGTTGTTACAGTATGTGAGATGTCCTTGGAATGGATGACACAAAGAACATACCTGTGTGTTACGTTAATGTGGTCAGTGATGGGTGTGGATAAGCAGTGACATTATCTGTGTGGTCAGTGATGGGTCTGGATAAGCAGTGACATTATCAGTGTGGTTAGTGATGGGTCTGGATAAGCCGTGACATTATCAGTGTGGTTAGTGATGGGTCTGGATAAGCAGTGACATTATCAGTGTGGTCAGTGATGGGTCTGGATAAGCAGTGACACTATCAGTAATTAATCTCATCTCTAATGAGCTCTCACTGCATCTTGCTGTTCTATCCACGTTGGCCGGTGCAGACGTTTTTATTTGTTATTTTCATTTTAATAGGCAGTGGTTAAAATGAATAAATATCTTTCTCCTGCATACATGTGAGTAACACATAATGCGTCTCCCCAACACTCCTCACTCTCTCTGCCTCTCTCCCTCCCCCTCCGTCCATTCTCTCTCTCCCATACCGATCCCCCGTCTCTCTCCCCAATTTTCTGACCGTCTGACTTCCCATCTCCTCCCCTCTCTCCACACTCCTCCCCACTCTCTCCCGACACTCCCCTCTGTCCTGCCACCTCCAATCTCTCTCCCCACACACCTCCCCATCTCTCTCCACACCCCCTCTCTCCCCACTCTCCTCTCATTCTCCACCCCACACTCTGTCTTTCTCCCCACACACTCACCACTCCTCTCATTCTGTGTCCCCACACTCCTCCCCCTCTGTTCCCCCCCATTCCCCCTCTCTCTCCCCACATTCCCCCTCATTCCCCACACACCTCCACCTCTATCTCCTCACCTCTCTCCCCCGTTCGTCCATTCTCTGCCCCATCTCTCTCTCCCCACATACCTCCCCTCTCTCGCCTCACTCCTTCCTCTATCCCTCCCCTCCCATTTCTCTGCCACATTCCTCCACTCACTCCCCACTCCTCCACTCTCTCCCATCACTCCTCTTGTACCTCTTTCCCCTGTACCCCTCGCTCTCGCTACATTCCTCCCCCACCCTCGTTTCGTTACAAAGAACATACCTGTGTGTGACGTTAGTGTGGTCATTGATGGGTCTGGATAAGCAGTGACATTATCAGTGTGGTCAGTGATGGGTCTGGATAAGCAGTAACATTGTCAGTGTGGTCAGTAATGGGTCTGGATAACCAGTGACATGATCTCATTAAATCTGACCCCGATGTTTTACATTTGATATGATGTAAAATAAAGCATCCTTTCTTTTTTTTCTCTTCAGTTTTTATTGATTTTTCACAGAGATATATACAAAACAGTACAACATCATGAACATAAATAAAATAAAATAAGAAAAACAACAAAAATAAATGAATAAATAAACAAAGGAGATAAATAAATAAATACATTTGAATAAGACAGTGTGGTACACTTACCAAATAAAATATGAAAAAGTAACAATGTTGGTTATCTAGAAATATTTCAATATTCGCACAAACATAACATCTAGTTCCATATAACACAATCTTCCAATATTTAGCTCGGCATTTATCTAGTTGGTGTCATGACTCAAATAAACGATCAATTTTTCCCAGATCCTCTCAAAGAATCCCTTCTTTTTAATTCAAATGTTCGACTCTAAAGGGTTAACTCAAGTTCAATATCCATAATTAATCTAAACTTTAATGAGCACGAACTCTATCTTGCTGCTCTATCCACGCTGGTAAACACGGCAGCTGAAGATGCATTAACTTGTTATTTTCATCTTAATTAACACAGGTTAGAAATGCTAATTAACTCTCTCCGGCATACACTTGAAATAATAACACAAAATGCAGAAAATTAAAATGCAGCTTCAGATTTGAGAAAGGGTGAGTTGGGTAAATGTTCTGTGCGTTTCGCCCAATGGGAAATATTAGTTCCAGCCGGTGAACACGAGCTGTGGCTCTGTTCAATCTGCAGTTTATTTTGTAGTGAACTACTTTAGGCCAGTTGACAGGTAGAAGTCAATTCAAACCCACAGACCAGACAGTAAGGTCGGTCTGAGAGTAAATGACCAATTCATCTGTCTGGGCTGTCCACACAGCGGCACAGAGAAAGATGCCACACACGCAGACTTCATTTATGTGCTTATTTATCATGCAATTCAAGAGAGCATATCTCCCATCATGCAGTGTAAACCTGGCACACGTAGAAACTGAAATAAACACTTCAATGATCAGGGACTGTTATCAAAAATGACCAATATATATGACAGGCAAATCCCATGATTTCAAGGTTAGAGTTCTGTGGTAACAGAATATCCAAGGGCCATTTAAAAGCAGTATATTTGTTAGTGCTGTACCTGGCGCAACGTTTGGCCAAAGGCTGCCGTGTTTCATGGGGTGGGATGGTGCATTTTAGTTCATCTGAAGTATTCCCATTTACCGGCATATGAATCATCTCCCTCTAAACCATTCCCTTCATGTACCTGTCCAAATGACTTTGTGTTGATATTACTATGTTACCTATGATACCCTGCCCCTCCATGAGATCACTCCACTGCCTGCTGCGCTTCATGAAATAAAGTCCTCGCAGCCCAGCCTTTCCCTGTATCTCCGACCCTTGTTTTCTGGCAACGTGTTGTAAAATATTTTGAGGACTCTTTACAAATTAGTGGCATATTTCCTAAACATGCTGACGAAAAATTATACACGTTACTCCAAGTGCGTCCTCACCAACGTCTTGTCGAACTGAATATAATTTTCCAACTTCTAAATTTTATTCACTGATTGATGAAGACAGTGCTTCAAAAAACCTTCTCCACCACCCCACCTCCCTGTTTCGTCCCTTTTCTTTGAACTATGTAACATAGAAACTTGGAAACATAGAAAATAGGTGCAGGGGGAGGCCATTAGACCCTTCGAGCGAGCACCGCCATTCATGGTGATCATGGCTGATCATCCACAATCAGTAACCTGTGCCTGCCTTCTCCCCATATCGCTTGATTCCACCATCCCCTAGAGTTCTGTCTAACTCTCTTTCAAATTCATCCAGTGAATTGGCCTCCATTGCCTTTTGTGGCAGAAAATTCCATAAATTCACAAGTCTCTGGGTGAAAAAGTTTCTTCTCACCTCAGTTTTAAATGGCCTCCCCTTTATTCTTAGACTTTGGCTCCTGGTACTAGACTCCCCCAACTTTGGAAATATTTTTCCTACATCTAGCTTGTCCAGTACTTTTATAATTTTATACGTCTCTATAAGATCCCCTCTCATCCTTCTAAACTCCAGTAAATACAAGCCCAGTCTTTCCAATCTTTCCTAATATGACAGTCCCGCCATCCCAGGGATTAACCTCGTGAACATGTGGCGCACTGCCTCAACGTCCTTCCTCAAATTATGAGACCAAAAAATACAACTGCAAAAGATCCTCTTTGCACCTTTATTCAAATCCTCTCGTAATGAAGGCCAACATGCCATTATCTTTCTTCCATGCCTGCTGTACCTGCACGCTTACTTTCAGTGACTGGTGTACAAGGACACCCAGGTCGTGTTGTACTTCCCCGTTACCTCATCTGACACCATTGAGATAGTAATCTGTCTCTTTGTTTATGCTGCCAAAGTGGATAACCTCACATTTATCTACATTATATTGCATCTGCCATGCATCTGCCCACTCACTCAAACTGGCGTAGTCACCCTGCAACCTCTTAACATCCTCTTTGCAGTTCACACTGTCACCCAGCATTGTGTCATCTGCAGACTTGCTGGAGTTACTTCTAATGTATGGATCCCTTTGCTCTACAACACTCCCTAGCTAACTACCATTC
>NW_027601280.1:56149-75697 GCF_053455715.1 Rhinoraja longicauda
CAAGGCGATCACTGCATTTAACATTGCAGCAGCCTGAAAAGTCATCTTAATGCGATGCATTTGTTGCATTTAACATTTGAGAGGTTTTGCAAAATTATTGCAATTAATTTAAAGCATATAACATCCATTGGGGGTAGCTAGGTGACTTTAATGCAAGGCCATCACTGCATTTAACATTGCAGCAGGCTGCAAAGTTATCCTAATGCGATGCATCAATCGCATTTAACATTTGAGCGGTTTTGCATGATTATTGCAACAGACCCAAACACAAACCCAAACCCAAACCCAAACCCAAACACAAACTCAAACACAAACCCAAACACAGACCCAAACACAGACCCAAACACAGACTCAAACACAGACCCAAACACAAACCCAAACACAAACCCAAACACAAACCCAAACACAGACCCAAACACAGACCCAAACACAAACCCAAACACAGACCCAAACACAAACCCAAACACCAACCCAAACACAAACCCAAACACAAACCCAAACACAAACCCACACACAGACCCAAACACAGACCCAAACACAGACCCAAACACAAACCCAAACACAAACCCAAACACAGACCCAAACACAGACTCAAACACAGACCCAAACACACACCCACACACAGACACACACACACAGACACACACACAGACACACACAGACCCACACACATCAGACACACATCCCGGAAGCACTTCCAAATGCCGGATAGTCTCCTCCCTGCCCTGGAGGTTCCGCTACGTGCCGGGGGGGGTAGTAAATACAATAATAATACTATAGTAATAATAATTAATATTATTAATAATAAGAAGAATTAATCAAAGATTGATTGATCGATCGGTGGGTGGGTGGATGGATGTCAGGAGGAACCGTACACCAATAAAGATTTTAATGCGTTGCATCAGTTGCATTTAACATTTGAGTGGTTTTGCATGATTATTGCAATTAATTTTATTGCATTAAACATCCCAGGAGGCTGCAATATTTCTTTAATACAAGGCCATCACTGCATTTAACTTTGCAGCAGTCTGCAATGTTATCATAATACGATGCATTAGTTGCATTGAACATTTGAGAGATTTTGCATGATTATTACAATGATTTTAATGCGTTTAATAATCCAGAACAGCTGCAATTTTGCTTTAATGCAAGGCCTGCGCTGCATTTAACATTGCAGGAGCCTGCAAAGTTGTTCTAATGCGTTGCATTAATTGCATTTAACATTTGAGAGGTTTTGCAAAATTATTGCAATTAATTTTATTGCATTTAACATCCCAGGGGGTTGCAATATTGCTTTAATGCAACGCCAGCCTGCAAAGTTATCCTAATACGATGCATTAGTCGCATTTAACATTTGAGAGGTTTTGCAGGATTATTATTGCATTTCACATCGCAGGGTGTTGCAATATTTCTTTAGTGCAAGGCGATCACTGCATTTAACATTGCAGCAGCCTGAAAAGTCATCCTAATGCGATGCATTTGTTGCATTTAACATTTGAGGTTCCGCTACGTGCCGGGGGTGGTAAATACAATAATAATACTCAGCAGCCTGAAAAGTCATCTTAATGCGATGCATTTGTTGCATTTAACATTTGAGAGGTTTTGCAAAATTATTGCAATTAATTTTATTGCATTTAACATCCCAGGGGTTAAAGAAATATTGCAACACCCTGCGATGTGAAATGCAATAATAATCCTGCAAAACCACTCAAATGTTAAATGCGACTAATGCATCGTATTAGGAAAACTTTGCAGGCTGCTGCATTGTTAAATGCAGCGCTGGCATTGCATTAAAGCAATATTGCAACCCCTGGGATGTTAAATGCAATAAAATTAATTGCAATAATTTTGCAAAACCTCTCAAATGTTAAATGCAATTAATGCAACGCATTAGAACAACTTTGCAGGCTGCTGCAATGTTAAATGCAGCGCAGGCCTTGCATTAAAGCAAAATTGCAGCTGTTCTGGGCTATTAAACGCATTAAAATCATTGTAATAATCATGCAAAATCTCTCAAATGTTCAATGCAACTAATGCATCGTATTATGATAACATTGCAGACTGCTGCAAAGTTAAATGCAGTGATGGCCTTGCATTAAAGAAATATTGCAGCCTCCTGGGATGTTTAATGCAATAAAATTAATTGCAATAATCATGCAAAACCACTCAAATGTTAAATGCAACTGATGCAACGCATTAAAATCTTTATTGGTGTACGGTTCCTCCTGACATCCATCCACCCACCCACCCATCGATCAATCAATCTTTGATTAATTCTTATTATTATTAATAATATTAATTATTATTACTATAGTATTATTATTGTATTTACTACCCCCGGCACGTAGCGGAACCTCCAGGGCAGGGAGGAGACTATCCGGCTTGGAAGTGCTTCCGGGAAGTGTGTCTAATGTGTGTGGGTCTGTGTGTGTCTGTGTGTGTGTCTGTGTGTGTGTCTGTGTGTGGGTGTGTGTTTGGGTCTGTGTTTGAGTCTGTGTTTGGGTCTGTGTTTGGGTTTGTGTTTGGTTTGTGTTTGGGTTTCTGTTTGGGTTTGGGTCTGTGTGTGGGTTTGTGTTTGGTTTGTGTTTGGGTTTGTGTTTGGGTTGGTGTTTGGGTTTGTGTTTGGGTCTGTGTTTGGGTTTGTGTTTGGGTTTGTGTTTGGGTTTGTGTTTGGGTCTCTGTTTGGGTGTGTTTGAGTCTGTGTTTGGGTCTGTGTTTGGGTCTGTGTTTGGGTTTGTGTTTGAGTTAGTGTTTGGGTTTTGGGTTTGTGTTTGGGTCTGTTGCAATAATCATGCAAAACCGCTCAAATGTTAAATGCAATTGATGCATCGCATTAGGATAACTTTGCAGGCTGCTGCAATGTTAAATGCAGTGATGGCCTTGCATTAAAGTCACCGAGCTACCCCCAATGGATGTTATATGCTTTAAATTAATTGCAATAATTTTGTCGCATTTAACATTTGAGAGGTTTTGCAGGATTATTATTGCATTTCACATCGCAGGGTGTTGCAATATTTCTTTAATGCAAGGCGATCACTGCATTTAACATTGCAGCAGCCTGAAAAGTCATCCTAATGCGATGCATTTGTTGCATTTAACATTTGAGAGGTTTTGCAGAATTATTGCAATTAATTTTATTGCATTTAACATCCCAGGGGTTGCAATATTGCTTTAATGCAACGCCAGCGCTGCATTTAACAATGCAGCAGCCTGCAAAGTTATCCTAATACGATGCATTAGTCGCATTTAACATTTGAGAGGTTTTGCAGGATTATTATTGCATTTCACATCGCAGGGTGTTGCAATATTTCTTTAATGCAAGGCGATCACTGCATTTAACATTGCAGCAGCCTGAAAAGCCATCCTAATGCGATGCATTTGTTGCATTTAACATTTGAGAGGTTTTGCAAAATTATTGCAATTAATTTAAAGCATATAACATCCATTGGGGGTAGCTAGGTGACTTTAATGCAAGGCCATCACTGCATTTAACATTGCAGCAGCCTGCAAAGTTATGCTAATGCGATGCATCAATTGCATTTAACATTTGAGCGGTTTTGCATGATTATTGCAACAGACCCAAACACAAACCCAAACCCAAACACAAACTCAAACACAAACCCAAACACAGACCCAAACACAGACCCAAACACAGACTCAAACACACCCAAACACAGACCCAAACACAAACCCAAACACAAACCCAAACACAGACCCAAACACAAACCCAAACACAAACCCAAACACAGACCCAAACACAAACCCAAACACCAACCCAAACACAAACCCAAACACAAACCCAAACACAAACACACACACAGACCCAAACCCAAACACAAACCCAAACACAAACCCAAACACAAACCCAAACACAGACTCAAACACAGACCCAAACACACACCCACACACAGACACACACACACAGACACACACACAGACACACACAGACCCACACACATCAGACACACTTCCCGGAAGCACTTCCAAATGCGGGATAGTCTCCTCCCTGCCCTGGAGGTTCCGCTACGTGCCGGGGGTAGTAAATACAATAATAATACTATAGTAATAATAATTAATATTATTAATAATAATAAGAATTAATCAAAGATTGATTGATCGATGGGTGGGTGGGTGGATGGATGTCAGGAGGAACCGTATACCAATAAAGATTTTAATGCGTTGCATCAGTTGCATTTAACATTTGAGTGGTTTTGCATGATTATTGCAATTAATTTTATTGCATTAAACATCCCAGGAGGCTGCAATATTTCTTTAATGCAAGGCCATCACTGCATTTAACTTTGCAGCAGTCTGCAATGTTATCATAATACGATGCATTAGTTGCATTGAACATTTGAGAGATTTGCATGATTATTACAATGATTTTAATGCGTTTAATACCCCAGAACAGCTGCAATTTTGCTTTAATGCAAGGCCTGCGCTGCATTTAACATTGCAGGAGCCTGCAAAGTTGTTCTAATGTGTTGCATTAATTGCATTTAACATTTGAGAGGTTTTGCAAAATTATTGCAATTAATTTTATTGCATTTAACATCCCAGGGGTTGCAATATTGCTTTAATGCAACGCCAGCGCTGCATTTGACAATGCAGCAGCCTGCAAAGTTATCCTAATACGATGCATTAGTCGCATTTAACATTTGAGAGGTTTTGCAAAATTATTGCAATTAATTTTATTGCATTTAACATCCCAGGGGTTGCAATATTGCTTTAATGCAACGCCAGCGCTGCATTTAACAATGCAGCAGCCTGCAAAGTTATCCTAATACGATACATTAGTCGCATTTAACATTTGAGAGGTTTTGCAGGATTATTATTGCATTTCACATCGCAGGGTGTTGCAATATTTCTTTAATGCAAGGCGATCACTGCATTTAAGATTGCAGCAGCCTGAAAAGTCATCCTAGTGCGATGCATTTGTTGCATTTAACATTTGAGAGGTTTTGCAAAATTATTGCAATTAATTTTATTGCATTTAACATCCCAGGGGTTGCAATATTGCTTTAATGCAAAGCCAGCGCTGCATTTAACAATGCAGCAGCCTGCAAAGTTATCCTAATACGATACATTAGTCGCATTTAACATTTGAGAGGTTTTGCAGGATTATTATTGCATTTCACATCGCAGGGTGTTGCAATATTTCTTTAATGCAAGGCGATCACTGCATTTAAGATTGCAGCAGCCTGAAAAGTCATCCTAATGCGATGCATTTGTTGCATTTTACATTTGAGAGGTTTTGCAAAATTATTGCAATTAATTTTATTGCATTTAACATCCCAGGGGTTGCAATATTGCTTTAATGCAACGCCAGCGCTGCATTTAACAATGCAGCAGCCTGCAAAGTTATCCTAATACGATGCATTAGTCGCATTTAACATTTGAGAGGTTTTGCAAGATTATTATTGCATTTCACATCGCAGGGTGTTGCAATATTTCTTTAATGCAAGGCGATCACTGCATTTAACATTGCAGCAGCCTGAAAAGCCATCCTAATGCGATGCATTTGTTGCATTTAACATTTGAGAGGTTTTGCAATATTATTGCAATTAATTTAAAGCATATAATATCCATTGGGGGTAGCTAGGTGACTTTAATGCAAGGCCATCACTGCATTTAACATTGCAGCAGCCTGCAAAGTTATCCTAATGCGATGCATCAATTGCATTTAACATTTGAGCGGTTTTGCATGATTATTGCAACAGACCCAAACACAAACCCAAACCCAAACACAAACTCAAACACAAACCCAAACACAGACCCAAACACAGACCCAAACACAGACTCAAACACACCCAAACAGAGACCCAAACACAAACCCAAAGACAAACCCAAACACAGACCCAAACACAAACCCAAACACAAACCCAAACACAGACCCAAACACAAACCCAAACACCAACCCAAACACAAACCCAAACACAAACCCAAACATAAACCCACACACAGACCCAAACCCAAACACGAACCCAAACACAAACCCAAACACAAACCCAAACACAAACCCACACACAGACCCAAACCCAAACACAAACCCAAACACAAACCCAAACACAGACCCAAACACAGACTCAAACACAGACCCAAACACACACCCACACACAGACACACACACACAGACACACACACAGACACACACAGACCCACGCACATCAGACACACTTCCCGGAAGCACTTCCAAATGCCGGATAGTCTCCTCCCTGCCCTGGAGGTTCCGCTACGTGCCGGGGGTAGTAAATACAATAATAATACTATAGTAATAATAATCAATATTATTAATAATAATAAGAATTAATCAAAGATTGATTGATCGATCGGTGGGTGGGTGGATGGATGTCAGGAGGAACCGTACACCAATAAAGATTTTAATGCGTTGCATCAGTTGCATTTAACATTTGAGTGGTTTTGCATGATTATTGCAATTAATTTTATTGCATTAAACATCCCAGGAGGCTGCAATATTTCTTTAATGCAAGGCCATCATTGCATTTAACTTTGCAGCAGTCTGCAATGTTATCATAATACGATGCATTAGTTGCATTGAACATTTGAGAGATTTTGCATGATTATTACAATGATTTTAATGCGTTTAATACCCCAGAACAGCCGCAATTTTGCTTTGATGCAAGGCCTGCGCTGCATTTAACATTGCAGGAGCCTGCAAAGTTGTTCTAATGCGTTGCATTAATTGCATTTAACATTTGAGAGGTTTTGCAAAATTATTGCATTTAATTTTATTGCATTTAACATCCCAGGGGGTTGCAATATTGCTTTAATGCAACGCCAGCGCTGCATTTAACAATGCAGCAGCCTGCAAAGTTATCCTAATAAGATGCATTAGTCGCATTTAACATTTGAGAGGTTTTGCAGGATTATTATTGCATTTCACATCGCAGGGTGTTGCAATATTTCTTTAATGCAAGGCGATCACTGCATTTAACATTGCAACAGCCTGAAAAGTCATCCTAATGCGATGCATTTGTTGCATTTAACATTTGAGAGGTTTTGCAAAATTATTGCAATTAATTTAATGCATATAACATCCATTGGGGGTAGCTAGGTGACTTTAATGCAAGGCGATCACTGCATTTAACATTGCAGCAGCCTGCAAAGTTATCCTAATGTGATGCATCAATTGCATTTAACATTTGAGAGGTTTTGCATGATTATTGCAACAGACCCAAACACAAACCCAAACCCAAACACAAACCCAAACACAAACCCAAACACAGACTCAAACACAGACCGAAACACAGACCCAAACTCAAACCCAAACACAAACCCAAACACAAACCCAAACACAAACCCAAACACAGACCCAAACACAAACCCAAACACACACCCAAACACAAACCCAAACACAGACCCAAACACAAACCCAAACACAGACCCACACACAAACCCAAACACAAACCCACACACAGACCCACACACAAATATAGGCACTCTTACATGCCCTACCGCTCTCTCACACGTAGACCCGCAAGCACACGTGCACATTTTGGGATTGAGTTTATCCTTGGATGTTCGCGTCGAGCAGCGCAGCGCAGCGTGGCCGGGAGTGTTCCCGGTGAGCGGGGCCAATCCCTTCAGTCGGCCCGGTCGGCCCGGCTCGCCCACCGCGGATGGCGATGAGAACCGCGCCTCGGGAGCGAGGTGGGAGCCGCGAGGATCCGCAGAGTGCGAGGTGGACCGTTGGAGAGCGAGGAGCGCCGCCGAGAATGAAGGGGCGACCCGCGGTGCGGTGGCAGGCAGGAGAGAGAACTATCTGGCCAACGTTTGTAACTTTGTCGGCGTCAAAATGTGGCGACTCTTGTGTACCGCCCAGGTGAGGTCTTCTACATGATGTTACCGGGTTGTCTGCAAAACTAAGCATTTCACTTTACCTGGGTCCGTGATAATAAGGTATCACTGAATCATTGAAATTCCTGCAACCGCATACACTAACGCATACGCACACACACCGACTCATGTGCACAATCTCACACATTCACACTCGCATACACGTGCTAGCACACTCTTGCACGGACTCGCACACTCACACTGTCACACACAATCAATATCCAATGCGAGTCAGGCTACACCTCTGGAGAAATCTAGTTGAGTGTGTCAGTTCAGTGCAGTTTATTGTCACGTGTACCGAGGTACAGTGAAAAGACTGTTGCGTGCTGCCCAGTCAGTGGAAACAAAATACTTCATTACAGTCGAGCCATTTACAGAGTATAGGTACACGATAAGGGGATAACGTCCAGTGCGAGGTAAAGCCTGCAAAATCCGATCGAGGATAGTCCGAGGATCAACAGAGGTAGATAGTAGTTCAGCATTGCTTTCTGGTTGTGGTGGGATGATTCCGTTGCCTGATAACAGCTGGGAAGACACTGTCCCTGAAACTGGAGGTGTGCATTTTCACACTTCTGTGCATTTTACCTGATGGGACAGAGGAGAAGCAGGAGTGGCAATGGTGCGACTCGTTCTTGATTATGCTGCTGGCCTTGCCGAGGAAGCGTGGTTTATAAATTGAGTCAATATATGGGAGGTTACTTTGTGTGATGGTCTGGACAATTCGCAGCAATTTCTGGCGTTCTTGTATGGAGCTGTTCCCAAACCAAGCTGTGATGCATCTTGATAAAATACTTTCTATGGTGCATCTGTCGAAGTTGGTGAGAGTTGTAGAGGGCACGCTGAACTGGCTAAGCCTGCCAAGGACATGGATGGGTGAAGTTCGGTTCGAGACCCTTCTTCAGACTGATTGTGGTGGGAAGCTGGAGAAGGCTGGAAAAGCAGGACAAAGCGAGTTGAATGATGAGTGGGTGAATACCGTTTTAATAGTTAGGTGGTTGAGACCAGAGGTTAAAAGATAAAAGTTGCGAGATAAGGATTGAGCAGGTTGGAATTATAAAGAGAGAGGAGGGAATATCGGTTGAAGATGGAGGTGGAGGGGATTAACAAGTGCGAGTCCGCGTGAAGGAAGAGATAGAGCGAGGGAAAAGCGGGAAGTTGCACGTTAGTTACCTGGCATTTGCTAATGTTCATACCATTAGGTTGCAAGGTTCCCAAGCGGACTATGAAGCGGCGTTCTTTCTGTTTTAATGTAACCTCTCTGGCGCTGGTGGAGGCCCAGGACAGAAAGGTCAGTGTGCGAGGGGGAGTTACAATGGCTTGCAACGGGGAGATACGGCAAGCCTTAGCAGAACGAGGGTGAGTGTTCGACAAAACGGTCGCCGAGTCTCCATTTCACCACGCCGATGTAAAGGAGGCCATATCTGGAACACCACATGCAGTAGATGAGATTAGAGGAGGTGCAGGTGAACATCTGTCTCGCCTGTTTAGTGCTTTTATTGTTGGACTGTGGGTGATTGAATTAACATTTTGTTCAAGATGGCCGCGCCGTTGTGTTTGGCTGCCTGCCACTGTATGTTTCTTTTTTTCCTAGTCAGATGTGCAGCACTTTGGTCAACGTGGGTTGTTTTTAAATGTGCTATACAAATAAATTGACTTGACTTGACTTGACCTGGAAGGGCTGCTCGAGCGTGAGGGAGGGGGTTTAGGGACAGCTGTTACATCCCATGGTGGCTAACCGTTTTAACTGCACTTGCCAAGAAAGGCTTTGGAAAGAGAAGTGATGGCAAGTGATGGAGAGGTGAGGAAATGGATAGAGAAATAGGTCGTACAAAGATAAAACGGAGAGATAGAGGAGAAGACGAAAGAAGAAGTGGAGGGAGAGTGAACGATCAAAGGGAGAGTGGGAAAAATGGGGAGAGAGGGGAGTTCAGAGCGAGTGGGTTGGCAAAAGGGGGAGAGGGAAGCATTAGAGAGATACAGGGAGAAGGAGGGAGGGATGCAGTAAGAGTGGGAGGGGAGAGGAGACAGGTTGGCAGAGAGCGGGCGGCACAGAGAGGGAGAATAGAGAGTGTAGGGGAGAGAGTAACAGTTCAGAGAGAGAATAGCAGTAAAGATGGAGAGAGAGAGAAAGAGAGGAGGGAGAGATGATGCATCATTCGCCGTTTGTTCTACTTTTAAGACAATTCTGAGGCGGCAATGGTTCTGTTCACTGAGTGTCGTGAGTCTTTGGGTCGTTGCTCCTCAGAGGTGATGAAGGTAGAGAATGTTGTTGTCCCAAGGCAAAGCCAGATCCATTCCAGGCAAGCAAGGACTAAATGCTTACTAGGGGTCGCCGGGAGTGTGAGGTTGAGGTTACAATCAGTTAAGCCGCGATCACATTGAGTGTTAAAACAGAGTGGACGGGCCATTTTAGTCTGATGTGATCTGTTGAACTAATTCATCACGCTGACAAAGGCTGTCTAGTCCACCTTTAAACTGGGCACCAGAAGCATTGAGACGGTCCCTTAAATTTGGGATTGCCTTGCTGAGTGAAGGAAATCAGATAAACAACATGAGGTGGAGAGTTGGACCAGATGGAGTTTGAACCAATATCCCCTTTGCTGGAAAAATGCCGCTCCCAATTTCCATCCCCCAGTATCGCCACAATTCCCAGTCTTTGGAGTTTCTCAATCAATTCCCTGAATAAATCACGACCTGTCTCAGCAGGGATTTCACTTGGCTGATGTCATCTGTTTGCGAATCATTTCAAAAGCTCTATTTTTTAATTCTGTTGAAACTTCACTGTCCCGGTGGAGACGGAAAATGGTATAAAATCTCCGGGAATGTTCTGCCCCGGCATTTCATTCCGAGAGATTACCGGTAGTTCACGGGGACACGTCGCTGGTCAGAGAACATGTGGGAAAAGCTTTGGGAATATTTAGACGTGGAGAAAATCTTGTACGTGATCATTGCTGCCGTTGGAGTCCCTGGTAAGTGAACAGAACAATTCAAGTTTTATAACTCCGTCCGTTAACCGGTGTTGACCTGATTCTAATCGTGTTACATGATTCACAACTGATGATCGTTGTACAAGAATATGTGAAGTATATCAAAGCTCTCAGTGAAATATTTTTGAATTAACGCTGTGATTTTTCTTATTTTCAGACAGCCAAAACTAACCCTCTCTTTCTCCCACTGCCGGGACCCACTAGAATGTTGTTCTTGCCTTCAGTGGGACCTTGCCCAGAGTTGTCCCAGTGCTCGGGACAGGCAGCTCTCCGGGACGGTGTGACTGGGAAGGGTTTACATTGTGAAGTTCACTGTGTCTGAGTTATTGATCAGAGTGAACACCCGCTCCTGTGGACACGTCTCGCTGTGGAGTCTGTCACACAGTCGGATTCCACCCGCCTGTTGGTCAATAATTGGATCGATCTCCTGAACCGGTGGCCGCGGATCTACCGGCGTGTGTTGTTACCGAACTGAGGAATGAATCCATTAATGGAGCCACTCTGCTGCCGGATCCTAAGTTGTCTCTGCCTTCACTCTGAAACCCTCCTCGTCCCCATCAGATGCCGAGTTCCCAGAGCCCTGGTTAAACGCGGCCGGTCACGGTTAAGTCTGTGAAACCGGTCCCATCAGAGACTGTGAACAGGATTAACTGTAGACAGGACCATTCCGCCTATTGTAGCGGGCGGCTGCTCGTTCCATCCCCTCCCTTTACCCCGCCCGTCGCCTTATCTCCTCTCCCCTGAAGCAGGCAGGTCGGGCACAGTCGGAGCCGGGTCTGACATTGTTAAACCTGCAGCCGCGCACCGACTCCAACACTCCTGATCTCCATCTGAAAGTGAAGCCGGTGTTCAGCCCCGGAGACCGTGTTCAGTAATGCCCAGTGTCCGTCCCCTTCTCTTTCCGCAGTGAATTTAGTGGCGATTGTGATCCTGTCCCGGGGAAATTGCGGCCTCTCCACCTGCACCACTCGCTACCTGGTGGCCATGGCAGCGGCCGATCTACTCACCCTGATCACCGCGGTCATTTTGTATCAGATCCGATACCATTACTTTGATTGGAGTTTCCTGTCCCTCACCCCTGTGTGCAGTGTTAACGAAGTACTGAAGTATTCAGCTACAGACTGTTCTGTCTGGTTCACTGTCACTTTCACCTTTGATCGCTTTGTCGCCATTTGTTGCCAGAAGCTGAAAACTAAATATTGCACTGGGAAAACTGCGGCTGCGGTTCTCGCCACAGCCGGCGTTCTGCTGTGTCTGAAAAACGTTCCCCGCTACTTCACAAATGAACCCTGGACAATCATTGACAATGTCCCGTGGGGCTGTGCCCCGGTGGACAGTTATTACACTGACCCCGGGTGGGTGGCATTTGACTGGATCGACACGGTTTTAACTCCGCTCCTCCCTTTCGCTGTGATCCTGCTGCTCAACGCTCTGACAGTCCGGCACATTTTAGTGGCCAGTCGGGTCCGTCAGGGGCTGAGGGGTGAGAGCAAGGGGGAGAAGCGCAGTGACCCGGAGATGGAGAGCAGGAGGAGGTCTGTGGTTTTACTCTTCACCATCTCCGGCAGCTTCATCCTCCTGTGGCTGACGCTGGTTGTAGACTTCGTCTATTATCAGATCACAGGGATTGGAGCTGATCGGAATGATTCCCAATATATCTTTAACATGGTCGGGTTTGTGCTGAGGAATCTCAGCTGCTGCACCAACACATTTATTTACGCGGCGACCCAGTCCATGTTCAGGGAGCAGGTGAAGAGCGCGGTGAAATATCCGCTCACCTCAGCGCTGCGGCTCATTAATAAACCCGCGCCCTGAGCGCATCCCAGAGGGCGGCCGCAGTCTCTCCGCTCCGGGCTCCGGCTCCTCACATTCACCGCCGCATCTTTCAGCTGTCAGTCCCGGTCGGATGATCCCATCGCCGGCCGCGCTCCAGGACCCCCAGCCCCTCACATTCACCCAATCGCCCCCTTGCTCAAAGATGCAGATTAAGCAGGAAAAATAACACCATTGCCTGTCATATATATTGATCATTTTTAATGACAGTCCCTGATCATTGAAGTGTTTATTTCAGTTTCTACCCCTCATTCCCCCCGGGTGGACCGGTCAGGGGTGGGTAGGGTGGGTGGGGGTCTCTCTCTCTCTCTCTCTCTCTCTCTCTCTCTCTCTCTCTCTCTCTCTCTCTCTCTCTCTCTCTCTCTCTCTCTCTCTCTCTCTCTCTCTCTCTCTCTCTCTCTCTCTCCCTCCCTCTCTCTCCCTCCCTCCCTCTCCCTCCCTCCCTCCCTCTCCCTCCCTCCCTCCCTCTCCCTCCCTCTCTCCCTCCCTCCCTCCCTCCCTCTCCCTCCCTCCCTCCCTCTCTCTCCCTCCCTCCCTCCCTCCCTCCCTCCCTCCCTCCCTCCCTCCCTCCCTCCCTCCCTCCCTCCCTCCCTCCCTCTCTCTCCCTCCCTCCCTCCCTCCCTCCCTCCCTCTCTCTCCCTCCCTCCCTCCCTCCCTCCCTCCCTCCCTCCCTCCCTCTCTCTCCCTCCCTCCCTCCCTCCCTCCCTCCCTCCCTCCCTCCCTCTCCCTCCCTCTCTCTCTCTCCCTCCCTCTCTCTCCCTCCCTCCCTCTCTCTCCCTCCCTCTCTCTCCCTCCCTCTCTCCATCCCTCCCTCCCTCCCTCTCTCTCCCTCCCTCCCTCTCCCCCTCTCTCCCTCCCTCTCTCTCCCTCCCTCCCTCTCTTCCTCCCTCTCCCTCTCTCCCTCCCTCTCCCTCCCTCCCTCCCTCCCTCTCTCCCTCCGTCCCTCCCTCTCTCTCCCTCCCTCTCTCCCTCCCTCCCTCCCTCTCTCCCTCCGTCCCTCCCTCTCCCTCCCTCCCTCCCTTTCTCAAACTCTCCAAAACTATATATTAAAAAGCTATCTCCACTTTATTCCAGAGCTCAGGGCTACACAATAGAAGCAATGATCACATTGGAGTGACCAGACATGAAGGCAGCTTCGGCCCTTGTTTTACATTCACACCTCCAACCATGTACACAATAGAGGCGATGGATGATCACAGTGTAGCGACCATAGAGAATGGTCCAGGTCGTCGAACCCTCGGATTGGCCAGCGAGGTCACGTGGGAACGCGACCATGAGGATTGGTCCAGCAAACGACATCGCTGATTGGCCAGCGATGTCAGGTGCGCGTTTGGCGCCCGTTTTAGCCAGTTCGGCGAAGTCTTCAAGGAAGACAGTAAGTTTATATTGGTTGTCCTGTAACTTGTTGTTTTGATTCTGTATTCGTGTATTGCGGCTGCAATAAACTTCGTCTACAACTAGCAAGTTTCGGACTCGCCATATTGGTGACCCCGAACGTGATCTGGACGATCACCAACTGAGCAGGAACCCGACGCCTCGTTGACGATGACCGAGCAGGGCACACCGGAGTCAGGCGCGGCAGGCGTTCATCTTCCGTTATTTTGGACGTACGCACCGCAAGCTTGGTTTATCCACGCCGAGGCTCAATTCCACATAAAGAAGGTGTCGGACGAAGTACTTCTACCTCGTCAGCGCTCTATCGCCGGACACAACCAAGCGCATGATGCGGTTTATCATAACTTCACCTGCGGAAGACAAATACGAAACCATGAAGAAGGCATTACTGCGAACCTTCGGGTTAAATAAGCATGGTGGTGCGGCAAAACTTCTGCACCTACCGGAGCTTGGAGATCAACTGCCTTCCGTCCGCATGGCTGAAATGATGGTGCTAGCCGGTGAGCATACGGATTGCCCGATGTTTGAACAGGCATTCCGCGAGAAACTTCCCGAGGATGTCCGACTGCTGCTTACGGATTGTTCTTTTAAGGACCCCGAAGCATATGCAGCGAAAGCGGACGCGCTCATAGCGGGAAAAAACAAGGCCAGTGATTCCATCAACAAAGTCTCGACATCGGTGACCACGCCACAGCGATGGAAAGATGGCGCCACGTCTCCCGCCAATTCCCCGAAAGCCCGCCAAAAAGATCCGCACAAGCGCGGCTGGTGCTATTATCACCTACGATGGGGTAACGAATCCCGCAACTGTCGTTTGCCTTGTACCTTCGCGGGAAATGCCTCGGCCGATCGTACATAGGGGCAGTTACGATTGGCCAGAACCGGCGCCTCTATGTCCATGATCGATTCACGGACACAGAATTTTTGGTAGACACCGGAGCCATCGTCAGCATAGTGCCGCCGACCGACCTCGAAACCAGATCGCGTAAGACAGGTCCCACCCTCATCGCGGTTAACGGCAGCCCAATTCGCACTTTCGGCACACGGAAGATGTCCCTTGCTTTAGGCCTCCGCACGTACGAATGGCCATTCATCATAGCCGACGTCAAACAAGCGATCCTGGGCGCAGATTTTCTCTGGGCTTTTTCACTGGTTCCTGATGTCCGCGGTAACGACCTCCGACCCGCTGCTGAAGACGAGCACGTCGCTCCGGCAATCGCCTCCTCACCGTCGTCCAGGCCATCGTCGCGGCCCCCGACTCGTATGCTGCGATTCTGGCAGAGTTCCCAGAGCTGCTCGTCCAACGTTTTGACGCACCTTCAGCTAAGCACGGTGTAGTCCATCACATCCGCACTGAAGGCCCTCCCGTTTTCGCTCGGGCCAGGAGACTACCGCCAGACAAACTGGTGGTGGCACGGGCGGAGTTCAGGAAGGTGGAGGAAATGGGAATTGTTCGTCAGTCCGACAGCCCGTGGGCCTCGCCGTTACACATGGTCTCCAAGGCATCTGGGGGGTGGAGGCCATGTGGCGATTATCGGCGTCTCAATGCTGTCACCACGGCTGATCGCTACCCCATACCGCACCTACAGGACTTTTCATCTGGACTGGAAGGAGCGGTGGTGTTTTCCAAAATCGATTTGGTGCGAGGATACCATCAGATTCCGGTGCGACCGGAGGACATACAAAAAACTGCAACTATTACTCCGTTCGGGTTGTTTGAATGGTTGCGTATGCCTTTCGGTTTAAAGAACGCGGCACAGGCTTTCCAGCGACTGATGGACCGCGTGGGCAGGGGTTTACCCTTTGTGTTTATTTATTTAGACGACATCCTGGTAGCCAGCCCCTCAGTGCAAGAACACCAGGCCCATTTGCGGACCGTGTTCCAGTGGCTCCAAGACCACGGGCTCATTATTCAACCCTCCAAATGTCAATTCGGCCTGCCTGCTCTCGATTTTCTAGGTCACAGAATTACCTCTGCCGGCGCTGTCCCTTTGCCAGAGAAGGTGGAGGCTATCCGGGCTTTCCCCAGGCCTACCACAGTAAAAGGGCTGCAGGAGTTCGTAGGCATGGTTAATTTCTACCATAAATTCGTTCCGGCAGCGGCGCGAGTCCTGCGCCCACTTTTCCAATGCCTTGCAGGTAATCCGGTAGAGTTGTTGTGGTCCCCGGCCGCAGAGTCGGCTTTTACGGCAGCTAAGGCAGCCTTGGCAGACGCCACCATGCTGGTCCATCCGAGCCCCTCCGCCCCCACGGCCCTGACGGTTGACGCCTCTGACGTGGCGGTGGGCGGGGTTCTGGAGCAGCAGGTTGGTGGCCGTTGGCAGCCTTTAGCGTTTTTCAGCCGGCAACTAAATTCGGCCGAGCTGAAATATAGCGCATTTGACCGAGAGCTTCTAGCTCTCCATTTAGCTGTCCGTCATTTCAGGTATTTCCTCGAGGGCCGCCCATTTGTGGCATTTACGGACCACAAGCCATTAACATTTGCTTTTTTGAAATTGTCTGACCCATGGTCGGCCCGCCAGCAGCGGCACCTGACTGCTATCTCAGAATTTACCACAGATGTCCGTCATATCGCGGGTAAGCTGAATGCCGTTGCTGACGCCCTGTCTAGACCTGCTTTTCCCCCTATTTCGGCGGTGGACTGCGAAGTGGATCCCCAGGAGCTCGCGGAGGCACAGCTCCTGGCGGATACCGTTTCGACGTACCAGTCCACCACTTCGGGATTGAAGTTGGCCCAGGTAGCTTGTGGGTCGGAGGGCACGAAAGTCTGGTGCGATGTTTCTCTTCCTCGCCCCAGGCCGGTAGTACCGCCCTCCCTTCAGCGCCGGGTTTTCGATGCTATTCATGGGCTGGCACACCCGTCCATCCGCTCCACCTCTGCCTTGGTGGCAGCGAGGTTTGTCTGGCATGGCCTGCGGAAACAGGTAGCGGGATGGGCACGTTCCTGCGTGCCCTGTCAGACCGCTAAGGTCCAGCGCCACGTCCAGCCCCCCGTAGAGGATTTCGAAGTCCCGGCTTTTCGTTTTTTCCACATCCACGTGGATTTGGTCGGGCCTTTGCCTTCCTCCCGGGGCTACACCCACCTCCTCATGGTGGTGGATCGGTTCACCCGGTGGCCAGAGGCTTTCCCATTGTGTGATATCTCGTCAGCGTCTTGTGCTAGGACTTTGGCCCTTCACTGGGTAGCTCGTTTCGGGGTCCCGGCAGTTATTACAACTGACAGAGGACCACAGTTCACTTCGTCCCTCTGGGCCGCGCTGGCGGAACTGTACGGGTCCAAATTGCAACCCACAACTGCATATCACCCCCAGGCAAATGGACTCGTAGAAAGGTTCCACCGCCAACTTAAGGCGTCCCTCTGTGCAAGGCTTGAAGGCCCAGACTGGGTAGACCAACTCCCTTGGGTTCTGTTGGGCGTCCGGACGGCTCCTAAGCCAGATCTCGGTGCGTCGTCCGCAGAGCTGGTATATGGCTCGACCCTTCGAGTACCTGGAGATCTGTTTCCGGACACTTCAGCCCTGCTCCCTACAGTCCCATCAGCGTTAGCAGCTCTCCGGGAACGGGTGGGCTCCCTGGCTCCAGTGCCGACTTCACGTCATGGGTGTCCCATGGTACATGAACCGTCTTCCCTGAAGGACTGTGAGTTTGTTTTTTTGCGTAAAGATGCCCATCGCGCCCCGTTGCAGAGGGTCTATCAAGGGCCGTTTCGGGTTTTACGTAAGGGAACGGCTACTTTCACCTTAGACATGGGCGGCAAGAGTGAACTCGTCTCGGTGTCCCGGCTTAAACCTGCCCATTTGGACCCAGATCAACCAGTCCTGGTCGGTCAAACCCCTAGAAGAGGCCGACCTCCGTTAGTTCCGCCCAGTCCACAAACCCCCATTCCGACAGTTCCTCCGGGACCTCCAGTTTCGGCAGTTCTCCTAGGACCCCCCGTTTCGGCAGTTCCTCCAGGACCCCCCGTTCCGGTAGTTCCTCCAGAACCTCCCGTTCCGGCTGCTCCACCAAGTCCGGAACCTCCGGCTCCTGTGGTTCAGGCTGTCCCTCTCCGTACTCGTTATGGTCGCGAAATCCGGCTCCCTGCTAGGTTCCGCACCTCGGGTTCTGGGGGGGGTCATGTAGCGACCATAGAGAATGGTCCAGGTCGTCGAACCCTCGGATTGGCCAGCGAGGTCACGTGGGAACGCGACCATGAGGATTGGTCCAGCAAATGACATCGCTGATTGGCCAGCGATGTCAGGTGCGCGTTTGGCGCCCGTTTTAGCCAGTTCGGCAAAGTCTTCAAGGAAGACAGTAAGTTTATATTGGTTGTCCTGTAACTTGTTGTTTTGATTCTGTATTCGTGTATTGCGGCTGCAATAAACTTCGTCTACAACTAGCAAGTTTCGGACTCGCCATATCAGCTTGCAACCGGCTACATTACCTGTAGTCAGGTATCTTTGCAAACAACATCCCTTGCCTTTTGCAGTATATTCCTTTGGCCACATTTTCTTCAGTCATGGCCTCCCATCATATTTTGCCCCCATGTGGCTCCGAGAATGTGCAGACAGACGAGTTGTTTGCAAAGATACCTGAGGACAGGGAATGTGGCTAGTTTTAAATCCGTGACAGAGAGTTTGAATCTGGCTATTGAACCTCTGGCAGAACTAATAAGATCAGATTCAGACATTAAAGGATTTAAAGTTAATCAGGAAGATCACAAAATTACTTTATTTGCAGATGATGTCTTAATTTGTCTTACTAGACCATTGGAATCCTTAAGAAAATTATATTTCAGACTGGAAGAATACGGGAAAGTATCAGGATATAAAATTAATAAAGATAAAACTGAAATAATGCCTCTTTTTGAAGGCAATTATAACCAATGTAAAAGAGAAAGTCAGTTTAAATGGCAAAAAGAAGGCATTAAGTACTTAGGAGTTAAAGTAGATAATAAGTTAAATAATTTGTATAAATTAAATTATAAACCACTGATAAAAAAAATAGATGAGGACCTGAAGAAATGGATGAATCTTCCAATTACATTGTTAGGGAGAGTGAACTGTATTAAGATGAATATTTTTCCGAGGATAAAGTATTTATTCCAAACACTGCCTATACCTTTGCTAAATAAAATTTTTCAAGAATTGAACAAAATTGTGAGGAATTTTCTTTGGAAAGGTAAAATGCCAAGAGTGTCTCTGGAAAAATTAACATGAAAATTATTATCTGGCAGCACAAATGAGTTTTATTTCATCCTTTTATCAAGAGGGTGGAAAAACAGCATGGGTTAAAATTGAAATGGATAAAATAAAAGAGTTATGTCCAGAAGAATTTATATATAAACGGAAAGCGAAGCTATTAGTTAAGGATAAAGAGTCACCTTTGCTAAAACATTTAATGAATACATTGTTGAAAACAGTTAAAGTTAATGATAAAAGATTTGTTTTAACAGCTAAAACTCCATTAGTAAAAAATAGATTATTGCCGTTTGCTT
>NW_027601280.1:76197-115063 GCF_053455715.1 Rhinoraja longicauda
AAAGAGAGGGTTAGTTTCGGCTGTCTGAATGTAAGAAAAATCACAGCGTTAATTCAAAGATATTTCAATGAGAGGATATACTTGATATAATTCACATATTCTTGCACAACGATCATCAGTTGGGAATATTGTAACACGATCAGAATCAGGTCAACACCGGTTAACAGACGGAGTTATAAAACTTGAATTGTTCTGCTCACTTACCAGGGACTCCAACGGCAGCAATGATCACGTACAAGATTTTCTCCACGGCGTAAAATTCCACAAGTTTTTGACGGGGCATTTTCTCTGCCCAGCGACGTGTCCCCGTGAGCTAACGGTAATCTCTCGGAATGAAATGCTGGGGCAGAACATTCCCGGAGATTTTATACCATTTTCCGTACCACCGGGACCGTAAAGTTTTAGCAGAGTTTAAAAATAGAGATTTTGAAATGATTCGCAAACAGATGACATCAGCCAAGTCAAATCCCTGCTGAGACAGGTCGTGATTTAATCAGGGAATTGATTGAGAAACTCCAAAGACTGGGAATTGTGGCGATCCTGAGGGATGGAAATTGGGAGCAGCATTGTTCCAGCAAAGGGAATATTGTTTCAAACTCCATCTGGTCCAACTCTCCGCCTCATGTTGCTTGTCTGATTTAATTCAATCCACTCCGGTCACAAAGGCAATCCCAAATTCCAGGGACCCTCTCAGGACTTCTGGTGCCCAGTTTGAAGGTGGAATGGGCGACCTTGGTTCTCAGGTTGAGGAGTTAGGTCAACAGATCACGTCGCACTAAAATGGCCACTCCACTCTGCTTCACCACTCAATATGATCGCGCCTTAACTGACTGCAACCTCACCCCCACACTCCCGGCGACCCCGGTAACAATTCATCTCTTGCTTGCCTGGAATGGATCTGACTTTGACCGGGGGCAATAATATTCTCTGCCTTCATCACCTCTGTGGAGGAACGACCCAAAGACACACCACACTCAGAGAACAGAAACATTGCGCCTCAGAATTGTCCGAAATGTAGATAAAACAGCGAATGATGCGGCACATCTCCCTCCTCTCTTTCTCTCTCCCTCCATCCTTATTGCTGTCATCTCTCTGAATTGTTACTCTCTTCCATGCCCTCTCTATTCTCCCTCTCTCCGCCGCCCTCTCTCTGTCACCCTCTCCCCCTTACCCATCCCTTCGCTCTCACTCTCCTGCATCACTCCCTCCGTTTCTCTTTATCTCTCTGACCCTTTCCTCTCTCCCTTTTGCGCACCAACTCGCTCTGAACTCCCCTCACTCTTCACCTTCCCACTCTGCCGTTGATAGTTCACTATCCCTCCATCCCTACCCATTTCATCTTCTCCATTATCTCTCACTTTCATCTTTTTTTCTCCCTATCTGCCTCTCTCTCTTTCCCCCCCCCCCCCCCGCTCGCCCTCAATTCTTTCTCCAATGCCTTTCTTGGGAAGTGCCGTTAAAACGGTTATCCCCATGGGATGTAACATCTGTCTCCACACCCCCTCCCCCACACTCTGTCGGCCCTTCCAGGTGGTTCACCTGCACCTCCTCTAATCTCATCTGCTGCATGCGGTGTTCCAGATATGGCTCCCTTTACACCGGGGTAACAAAGCGTAGAGTCGGCGACCGTTTCGCCGAAATATTACCCTCATCCCGCCAAGGCTTGCTGGATCTCCCCGTTGCTAACCATTGTGACTCCCCTTCCCACACTGACCTTTCTGTCCTGGGTCTCCTCCATTGCCTGAGTGAGGCTACATGCAAACTGTGAAAACGCCACCTCATATTCCGCTTTGGTACCTTACAACCAAATGGTATGGACATTGAATTGTCCAATGTTAGTAACTAATGTGCATAATCCCGCTTTCACCTCGCTTTTCCTCGTGCCTGAACTGTTCATCCGCTCTACCCACCTTCCACCGATATTGGTGTCTTTCTCCCTATAGTTCCATCGTCTTCAACCCTTATCACACACCTTTATCTTTTAATCTCTGGTCTCAACCACCTGACCATGAAAACTCTAATCACCATCATCCGCTCATCATTCATTTCGCTTTGTCCTGCACCCTCCGTGCCAGACCTCTTCCCCTTCCCACCACAATCGGATATCTTAAAGAAACATTTAGGGATCTTATAGAAACATATAAAATTATAAAAATGACTGGACAAGCTAGATGCAAGAAAAATGTTCCCAATGTTGGACGAGTCCAGAACCAGGGGCCACAGTATTAGAATAAAGCTGAGGTCATTTAAACTGAGGTGCGAAGGAACGTTTTCATCCAGAGAGTTGTAAATTTGTGTAACTCTCTGCCACCGAGGGCAGAGGAGGCCAAATCACTGGATGGATTTAAGAGAGAGTAAGATACACCTCTAGGGGCTAGTGGAATCAATGGATATGGGAGAAGGCAGGCACGGGTTATTGATTGTGGCCGATCAGCAATGATCACAATGAATGGCGGTATTGGCTCGAAGGGCCGAATCACTTCCTCCTGCGCCTATTTTCTGTTTCTATGTTTATATGTCTGAAGAAAGGTTCCGAACCGGAACGACGCCTATCCATGTTCTTAGAAGGTTTATGAAGTTTGGTATGTCCCCTACAACTCTCACATACTTCTACAGATGCAGCAGAAGACGTATTTTATCAGGATGCATCACAGCTTGGTTTGGGAACAGCTCCATCCAAGACTGCAAGAAATTGTAGTGTGTTGTGGACGCAGCCCAGACCATCACACGCACAAACTGATGTCCCTTCTATTGACTCCGTCTACACTTCACGCTACCTCGGCAAAGCCAACAGCATAATCAAGGAGCAGTCTCACTCATTCACTCCCTCTCCCCTCTCTCTCCCATCGAGGCTAAGTTGCAGATGTATGAAAACGCACACCATCAGTTTCAGGGAGAGTTTCTTCACAGTTGTTTTCAGGCATCTGGTCCATTGTACCACAACCAGAGAGCAGTGCCGAACTATTATCTACCTCTTTGGTGACCCTTAGACTATCCTTGATCGGATCTTACCGGTTTTACCTGGGTCAAAACGTTGTTCCCGTATCATGTATTCATACACTGTCAATGGCTCTATTGTTATCATGAATTATCTTTCTGCTGACTGGATACCACGTAACAAAACCTTCTCCCTGTACCGCGGTACACATAACAATAATCCAAACTAAACTGATGAACTAAACTAAACTTCTCCAGAGATGCAGCCTGACCCGCATTGGTTAATGCATGAGTGTTTAAGCACGTGTGTGTGAATGTGAATGTGTGAGACTGTGCAAATAATTTGGTGTGTGTGTATGTGTATGTGTGTGAGTGTATGCATTTGCAAACATTTCAAATATCCAATGAAACACAATTGTCACGTGTACCGGGGTCCAGTGAAATGCTTTGTTTTGCGGACAACCCGGTAAAATCACGCGGCAGGCCTCATCTCGGCAGTATAGAAGTGTCGCCACATTTTGCCCGTGGCAAAGTTACAAACGTTGGCCGAATGGTTCTATCTCCTGCTGCCGCCGCACCACGCGTTCTCGGCGGCCTTCCTCGTTCTCCGATGGTCCACCTCACTCTCTGCGGTTGCTCGCCGCTCCCTCCTCGATCCCGAGGCGCGGGTCCCATCGCCGTGCGCGGTGGGCGAGCCGGGCCGACCGGGCCGACTGAAGGGCTTAGCTCGGCTCATTGGAAACACTCCTGGCCGCGCTGCGCTGCGCTGCTCGCTGCGAACACCCCGGGATCCTTCGCCACCCCAGCATGTGTAGGTCTGCATGCGCGTCTGCGTGTCAGTGCGGCAGAGTTTGTAAGAGTCCTTGTGTGCGTGTGTGTGTGTGTTTCTGTCCGAGCGAGTGCGCGTGAGTGTGTGAGCATTAGTAAGTGTGAGTGTAGGTGCGTTTGCATGTATCTGTGTCTCTGAGTAGGAGAGTGCATGTGTGTTTGTGAGTGACAGTGTTTGCGTGTGTGAGTGTGTGTGGCTGTGAGACAATGTGAGAGAATATGTGGGGATGTGAGTTTGTGAGAATGTTTGCATGTAATTGTTTGATAGTGGGAAAACATGTGAGTGAGTGAGTGTGATTGAGTTGAGCAAGTGAGTGCCTGTGAGTGTGCGAGTGCGTAAGTGTGTGCGAATTAGCGCATGTCTCTTTGTGCTTGTACCTGTGTTACTGTTACTGTGAGTGCATGTGTGTGTGACTGTATGTGATAATGCGTGAGAGAGTATTTGAGTGCATGTGACTGAATCTGTGAGATTGTGTGCATGTTCGGGTTCTGGTATGTGTGTGTATGCGTGTTTGACTGTGATTGAGTGTGTGAATATATGTCCTTGCGCTTATGTGACAGCATGAGTGTGTATACCATGATCGTGTGTGCATGAGCGTCAGTGCGTGAGGGTGTGTGTGTCTGTGTGAGAGTGTTAGTAGTGCGTAATATTGCATTCGTATGAATACGTTTATGAGTGTGTTTGACTGTGCGTGGTGAGAGTCTGTTCGAGTGCATAGGTATACAACGTTGTAAGTGGTTAAGAATGTGTGCGTTTACGTCAGTGTATGGGAGTGTGTGACCAAGTGTGAGTACGTGCTTGTGTAAGTAAGCATTAGTGATGGAGAGACGCATTGTGGTGCATTACTGATGGACTGAGAAACTGTGGAGTAGCACTTATGCAATGATGCACTGTGTGGGGAAAACAATGGAGGAAGTGCAGATGGAGTGATTTACTGCCGGATGTACTGAGAGCGTGGTTCAGTTTGGGGTAGTACTGATGTAGTGTCATTGAGTGGGGTAGTACTGAAGGAGCAACAGACTGTGATGTAGTATTGATGGAGTGTCACACAGTGGGGTAGTACTGATACCGAGAGCCACCTGGATGGTACTAATTGGGTGACAGACTGCGGTACGGTACTGATGGAGGGACACACTATGGGGCAATACTAATGCAATCACAGGCTATGGAGTAGTTCTGATGGAGTGACGCACTGTGGGGTAGTATTGATGGAATGAAGCATTGTGGGGCAGTGCTGATAGCGTGACACTGTTGGGTGGTACTGAAGGGATGCCACAATTTGCAGTCGCAATGGGAGCAATACACTGTGGGGTAGCACTGATGGAGAGACACTGTGGGATATTACTGATGAAATGACACACTGTGATATATTATTGAATGACAAACACTGGGGTTGTATTAACGGAAATATCACGTTGTTGGTTAGTACTGATGGACGGACATACTGTGATGTAGTATTGATGGAGTGACACACGGTGGGGTTGTACTGGTGGAGTGACACTGTGGGATATTACTGATGGAATCACATACTGTGATGTATCATTGAACGACAAACACTGGGGTAGTAGTAATGGAAGTGTCACGTTGTGGGGTAGTACTGATGGAGGGACACACTGTGATGTAGTATTGATGGAATGACACACGGTGGGGTAATGCAGATGGAGTGTCACACAGTGGGGTAGTACTGATAGCGAGAGACACTGGGTGGTACTTATTTGGTGACAGACTGTGGTGCGGTACTGATGGAGTGACACATTGTGGGATAGCACAGACGGACTGGCATAATGTGAAGTGTTATCGATGGATTGACACACAGTGGGGTAGTGATCATTGATGTCACACTATGGGATAGTACCGATGGAATGACACATGGTGGGATAGTACTAATTGAGTGACACACTGTGCGTGGTACTGTTGGGATGCGCACTGTGCATTTGTACACATTGACTCACGCTGTGTGGATGTACTGATGGAATGACGCGCTGTGTGGCAGTAATAAGGGAGTGACAAGTAGTGGGATAGTATTTATACCGTGAGACAATGTAGACTAGTACTGTAGGTGTAACATACCATGGAATAGTACAGATGGATTGACACACTGTGCGATGGTACTAATGGTCTGGCACACTGTGGAGTAGTATCGATGGAGTAACACACTGTTTTATCAATTGATACCTTGGGATAATACCGATGAAGTGACAGACGAAGGAGAGTTAGTAGATGTTGTTTACCAAGATTTAAAGGAAGCCTTTGATAAGGTGCCATGCGTGAGGTTGCTAAGGAAGATGAAAGGCCAAGGTATCACAGGCGAGATACTTGCACGGATACCAGTTTGGCAGGATGGCAGAAGGCAGAGTGGCAATAAAGGGGGCTTTTTCTAGTTGGTTGCCAGTGAATAGCGGAGGTTCACAGTGGTCGGAGCTGGGGCAGCTATTGTTCACGTTGTATATTAATAATTTGGACGATGAGATTGAGGGCTTTGTGGCAAAGTTTGCGGATGATGCGAAAATAGGTTGAGGTGTACGTTGTGTAGAGAGAGAGGAACTCTGCAGAAGGAATTGGACAGGTTGGGAGAGTGGGCAAAGTGGCAGATGGAATATAGTGTAGCAAAGTGTGGAGTCATTCATTTCGGTTGTAGGAATTTGGTAGTAGACTATTTTCTAAATGGGGTGTGAAACCAGAAATTGGACGTGCAAAAGGACTTAGGAATGCTGGTTCGGGATTCCCAAAGAGTTAATCTGCAAGTCGAATCTGTAGTAAAGAAAGCAAACTCAATGCTTGCCTTTATTCCAAGAGGGTTCGTATTCAAAAACAGGGATATGATGTAGCGGTTCAAAAGTCGCTGTTCAGGCGGCATATGGAATATTGTGAGCAAGTCTGGCACCAGATCGGAGAAAGGATGTGCTGGCTCTGGAAACGGTCAGAGGACGTTTACAAAATTTATCCCAGGAATTAGTATGTTAACCTATGATGAGCGTTTGTCGGCACCTGGCCTGTACTCGCTGGAGTTTAGAAGAAAGTGAGGGGGGGGGGGGGGGGGGGGGGGGTGGGTGTTAGAAATATTTTCCCAACAAACGACAGTCACAGCAATTTAGATCCAACTGAATGTTTTAATACATGAGAGAGGATTGCACAGAATACAGGAGTCTGAACAAGTCTCTCTAAAGCAGCAGTGCCCCCCTCATTTGTTTATACCATGGAGTAGACAAAGATGTATGGGAAAAGGAACAAGGGAATTAGTGACGGCTGACGGCCTACCAGGGCCCAGTAACGACTAAAACCCAAGTAACTTGTCGTAACCAGAAAAAGAAAATGAAAAAATCAATCATAAAATGGATTTGGACGACTAGTCTTTGTATGGTTGTAAATGGATGGGATTACGTTATAAAACTTAAGGAAGATTAAAAAGGCACCTTCCACATTGACCCATGTAAAGAGTACCCCGGAATGTGGTGTGGCGAAAGAGCCTATGGCGCCGATGAAACATACGTGTGCAGAGCCCCGTGCCGCACATGGGGTCAGGTTTTCCAACACTCTCTCAATGGGGGCTACCAAGGGTGGGGAATGTCTGACGGAACAGACTTACACAGCAGATGGTCCCTGGTGGTAGCCTCCACGCCCCTCCATCGAAAGAATTGGAAAACCATCGTGACAATAAAGAAGCCAACTACTTCCTTTGTGTAGATGCAAGGATGCAGGATCCATGTTGCAAATTCAGAATAGAAGTTGGGAAAGGGAGTAAGACAGGGGTCACGCCCACCCCGAAACCAAAAGGACCTGAAGAGAGGATTATAAAAATAATTCCAATAAAAGACCTAAAAAAAAATCCTTGCGGACGGCTCAGCCTCCAGGGCTTTGGCTGGGTTAACATCGTTGGCGGAGGAGCTGGGCGTGAACTCCGGGGTAGACACTTCATGGACAAGGTTCCTTGAGAACTGGTTCGGGAAATGGAAAAATATTGTGATTTCTGCACTAACATCCTTCATAGTGATTACAGGAATGTTAGCCGGATTCGGATGTTGTATAATTCCCTGTGTTCGAGGGTTGTCTCAAAGACTAATAGAAACAGCCCTTACAAAGAAAATGCTGATGATGTACGAGTTGGTTCCTCAGAAAGGGATTGAGGAAGAAGAAGTGGACATTGACCTAAGGGATACCTTCATGGCCTAAACGGACCCCCCGCGGATGAACAGATTGCATAAAGTCAAAAGAAAGTGCAATGTTGTAATGGAACCGGGGAGGCGTTCGGGACGGGGGAATTTTTAGAAATTGTTAATAAATTGTTGGATAATTGTATAAACAGGAGGAAAATGATATATATTAAATAAATTCATTCCTATAGTTATCGGGGACTGTACCTTTAAGAATAATGTATGGACAAGCGGATGCTTGTTCGTAGACTTTGCTCACTTCTATTAGGTGCTAACTGTAGTTTTGTACTTTGCATACCTGCATGTGGAGATTGATTAAGTTGTACTTTACATACCTGCATGATGATTAAGTTGTGTTACATACCTGCATGATGGGATTAAGTTGTGTTCAATACATCTTTGTCTACTCCATGGTATATAGAAATGAGGGGGGCACTGCTGCGTTAGAGAGACTTGTTCAGACTCCTGTACTCTGTGCAATCCTCTCTCAGTGGGGGGTCATTGGAACATACATAACAGTGGAAGTCTTGGATAGAGTGTATATAGAAAGGATGTTTCCATTAGTGAGAAAGTCCAGAACGAGAGGTCATATCCTCAGAATTAAAGGGTGTTCTGTTAGGAAGGAGATGAGGAGAAAATTGTTTACTCAGATGATGGTGAATCAGTGGAATTCTTTGTCACGGAAAGCTGTGGAGGCCAATTCAATGGATATTTTTAAAGCAGGGATAGATAGATTATTGATTAGTAAAGCTGTCAGAGATTATGGGGGGGAGGCAGGGGAATGGGATTCCGAGAGTTCGATAGATGAGCCACGATTGAATGGCGGAGTAGACTGGATGGATCAAATGGCTTAATTGTGCTTTTGAATGAATGAATGAATGAATGAATGAATGAATGAATGAATGAACGAATGAACGAATGAATGAATGAATGAATGAATGAATGAGTTTATTGGGCAAGTATATGCATATACAAGGAATGTGCCTTGGTGCTCCGCTCACAAATGACAACACAAACATAAAGTTAACAATTAAGAATAAAGCATAACCACATCAAAACAATAAGGATATACCATTACGATCTAAACATGTGGGTGAAAATACACCAGAACAAAAAAGAGACTACAGACTTTGGTTATTGAGTAGAGCTAATACCCCTGGAAAAAAAGCCGTTTTTATGTCTGGTTGTGGCTGATTTGACAGTCCGGAGTCGCCTTCCAAAGGGAAGTACTTCAAAGATTTTCTGGGCAGGGTGAGAGGGGTCAGAGATAATGTTGCCCGCTCGCTTCCTGGCCCTTGCACTGTACAGTTCGTTAATGGGGGGAAGGTTACAGCCAACAACCTTCTCAGCTGTTGCACCCTCCGGATGTCGTGCTTGGTGGCTGAGCCAAACCAGACCATGATGGAGAGGGTGAGGACGGACTCAATGATAGCAGTATAGAATTGTACCACCGTTGCCAGGGGCAGATTGTGTTTCCCCATTGGCCGCTGGAAGTACATCCTCTTTTGGGCCCTTTTGACTGTGGATTCGATGGTGGCCCCCGATTTAAGGTCCCTGGAGATGATGGTTCCAATGAACTTAAATCACTCCACAGATGTGATTGTGGTGTTGTTGATGATGAGTGGGGGGAGGGAAGGAGAGCTCATCGAACGTCTACAATGAGTCCTTATTCATCCCTAGGACCTTATGCCGGCTTACTCCTGCACCTCCTCCCTCACACCAAAGCAGCCCTTCCAATTGAGACTCGCACCTCTTCTAATATCATCTACGGCATTCCAGATATGGCCTCATTTACATCGTGATCCAGTGCAGACTCGACGACCGTATCACCGAGCACTTACCCGCGTTACACCAAGGCCTACCGGATGTCTCCATTGCCAACCATTGTAACACCCCTTCTCACACTAACCTTCTGGGCCTCCTCCATTGCAAAGATAAAGTGTGATGCTTCATTTTGCATACAAAAGCATGCAGCAGGCCTCACCGAGGCAGTAGATTTAGATATACAGCACAGAAACCGGCCCTTCGGCCCACCGGGTCCGCGCCGCCCAGCGATTCCCGCACACTAACACTATCCTACACCCACTAGGGACAATTTTTATATTTGCACAGCCAATTAACCTACATACCTGTACGTCTTTGGAGTGTGGGAGGAAACCGAAGATGTCGGGGAAATCCCACGCATGTCACGGGGAGAACGTACAAACTCCATACAGACGGCCCCCGTAGTCAGGATCGAACCTGAGTCTCCGGCGCTGCATTCGCTGTAAGGCTGCAACTCTACCGCTGCGCCACCGTGCCGCCACATGTTTAAGCCGACAAAGTTACAAACGTTGGCCGAATAGATGTATCTCCTGCCTGCCGCCGCATCGCGGGTCGCCCCTTCGTTCTCGGCGGCCTGCCTCGCTCTCTGACGGTCCATCTCGCTCTCTGCGATTCCTCGCGGCTCCGTCCTCGCTCCCCTGGCGCGGCACCCTACGCCGTCCGCGGTGGCGAGCGAGGGGCTTGGAGGGATTGGCCCCGCTCACCGGGTACACTCTTGCCGCGCTGCGCTGCGCTGCGCTGCTCGCCGCGAACACCCCGGTATCCTTCTGAATCCCAAAATATGTAAATGTGCATGTATGTGTGAGTGCGGCAGAGTTTGTAAGTGTGTCTGTATTTGTGTGCGTTTCTGTGTGTGCGTATGCGTGTGAGTGTGTGAGCATCAGTAAGTGTGGGTGCAATGGCGATTGAATGTATCTGTGTCTCTGAGTGGGAGAGTGCATGTGTGTTTGTGAGTGGCAATGTTTGCAAATGTGAATGTGTGTGGTTGCTTTTCTGTGAGGCAATGTGAGAGAACATGTGGTAATGTGAATTTGTGAGAATGTTTGAGCAATTGTTTGATAGTGAGAAAATATGTGAGTGTGAGAGTATATGGTTGTGTTGAGTAAGTGAGTGTCCTTGAGTGCGTTAGTGCGTAAGTGTATGCGAATAAGTGCCTGTCTCTCAGTGCTAGTGAGGTTATCCACTTTGGTGCTAAGAATAGGAAGGCAGAGTATTATTTGAATGGTGTCAAGTTAGGAAAAGGGGACGTACAACGAGGTCTGTGTGGCCGAGTGCATCAGTCACTGAAAGAAAGCATGCAGGTACAGCAGGCAGTGAAGAAAACCAATGGAATGTTGGTCTTCATAACAAGAGGAGTTGAGTATAGGAGCAAAGAGGTCCTTCTGCAGTTGTACAGGGCCCTCGTGAGACCGCACCTGGAGTACTGTGTGCGGTTTTGGTTTCCAAATTTGAGGAAGGATATTTTTGTTATTGAGGGCGTGCAGCGTAGGTTTACTAGGTTAATTCCCGGAATGGCGGGACTGTCATGTGTTGAAAGACTGGAGCCATTAGGCTTGTATATACTGGAATTTAGAAGGGTGAGAGGGGACCTTATCGAAACGAATAAGATTATTAAGGGGTTGGACACGTTAAAGGCAGGAAACATTTTCACAATGTTGGGGGAGTGCTGAACAAGGGGCCACAGTTTAAGAATAAGGGGTAGGCCATTCAGAACGGAGATGAGGGAAAACCTTTTCAGTCAGAGAGTTGTGAATCTGTGGAATTCTCTGCCTCAGAAGGCAGTGGAGGCCAATTCTATAAGATCTCCTCTCATCCTTCTAACTTCCAATGTAGACAAGCCTTGTCGCTCTAGTCTTTCAACATATGACAGTCCCGCCATTCCAGGAATTAACCTTGTAAACCTATGCTGCACGCCATCATTAGCAAGAATATCCTTCCTCAAATTTGGAGACCAAAACTGCACACAGTACTCCAGGTGCGGTCTCACTAGGGCCCTGTACAACTGCAGAAGGACCTCTTTGCTCCTATACTCAAATCCTCTTGTTATGAAGGCCAACATTCCATTGGCTTTCTTCACTGCCTGCTGTACCTGCATGCTTCCTTTCAGTGACTGATGCACTAGGACACCCAGATCTCGTTGTACGCCCCCTTTTCCTAACTTGTCACCATTCAGATAATACTCTGCCTTCCTATTCTTACCACCAAAGTGGATAACCTCACACTTATCCACATTAAACGGCATCTGCCATGCATCAGCCCACTCAAACAACCTGTCCAAGTCACCTTGCAAACTCATAGCATCTTCCTCACAGTTCACACTACCACCCAGCTTTGTATCACCTGCAAATTTGCTAATGGCACTTTTAATCCCTTCATCCAAGTCATTCATGTATATTGTAAATAGCTGAGGTCCCAGCACCGAGCATTGCGATACCTCACTAGTTACTGCCTGCCATTCTGAAAGGGACCCATTTATCCCCTCTTTGCGTTCTGTCTGTCGACCAATTTTCTATCCATGTCAGTACCCTACCACCAATACCACGAGGGAAGGGCGTGTTCCAGCTCGGTAGAGATATTGAAGACAAACTGCACCGCGTTTCTGGAACACGCCCTTCCCTCGTGGGAGAGTGCAGGTCCCGTCGACAGATCCAGAGAACCCCACCGTCACACAGGGAGTGATCGAGGCCTGCTAATCCCTCCTCGGACAGCCATTCCCCCGATAACGCCGTTACATGAGCGTATCCTGGGAACCCCGCGATTCGCACAGTAGGTAATTTATCCATTACAGTCTCTCATCCCGGCAATTCCAGTGATAGGGAACTTTGAAGCTCTCTCGTCCCACTTAAACATTACATCTTTACAAGTAACTGGTTAACAGCCATAGGACCAATTGTGAGCATGGGATCGCCACAGCGCACCGGACACAGACTAACATCTGACTTATTCAGCCAGTCAATGATAGTACAGCGGACAGTATCGCCGCTTGTCCCGTGCGCGACTCTGATCCAATTGCGCGACGCAATACTTTTTTGCGTTCCCAAATTCAATAGAATTGTTGGTTCGCTGTGTAAGTAGTGGCCCATGGAAGAGGGCGAAATGAATGGAATTATAATTAGGCGTTTGGATCACTAATGAAGCTCATTTTAAAGCACTCTACGGACATCAAAAAAGTATTTTAATCCGCTGTCGGCACTGAAGACAATTTAACCGTCCAAGAACTTCAGTTGCTTACGGCCCTAATGCCTTCCTTCCCTACTTCCGCCGACCCACACCTGCAGCGCGCCACTCCGCCATCAAATGTAGCGCAACGACTCATTTTCCGCAGTTACTGGACGGAATCGGGCTGCGGCACAACAAGCAATTGTGCTGCAGAAAGCAGCTGCGGCGCTCATTTTTATCCGACCTTCCCAATTGATTTGCGTTATTTAAGTTCCTCCTTTCTCACTGGACAAAATTCGCTCTCTGCATCGACAGAAGTATCGTGTTCCTATTCCCCTGTCCTTGGTGATGTTTATACTAATCGACTGGATTGATTTTACAGCGGCTTACTTGTGCCCATTGCCACCCAACGGCATTTTTGGGGACTATAATATCTTTCTAACACCGTGGCAAAATAATAATAATAATAATAATAATAATAATAATAATAATAATAATAATAATAATAATAATAATAATAATAATAATAATAATAATAATAATAATAATAATAATAATAATAATAATAATAATAATAATAATAATAATAATAATAATAATAATAATAATAATAATAATAATGTAGGAGCCATTTATGCTTAATTCAGTTATTGTCATTGTGTTATGGCTATGTTTTAATATTTCTAGTTTATGTCTTTTTTGCCTGCTTGTGGGTGTGACTTAATGCGTAATTGGGAGTGTCTAGATGGGAGGAGGCTAGTGTGTCGACAGAGGTTGTGGGTCAGTTTAGACTCGGAGGATGGTGCGCATACAGTTCTTTACCACGCGCTCGTACCATACGCTCGCAACGGTTATATTTGTAAGAACCATACGGTAATAGCTGCAAGAATTTCTAGATATTGTTTGAAGAAGAAACAGTTGATAATGTACGGAAACTGATGAATTACTCGATGATTTATGCTACTTTAATAAAGCAAATTAATGAAGAAAAGAAGTTTGGAAGATTCGTTTTGTCATATGACGTGTGCGTCAGCTATAACTACATTTCATCCCCGAGAAGTAATGGCTATCGAAATCGGATTTCAAGATGGTATAGAAACCATTACACTAGAGTAAAGAACTTGCTCTGCTGCTGCCGACGCCGACCTCCACCGCCTCCCCGGGGCCGCCGCTGCCGACGCCGACCTCCACCGCCTCCCCGGGGCCGCTGATTGCCGAGGCTCACCTGAGGCTGCCGCCGCCGACCTCCACCGCCTCCCCGGGGCCGTTGCCGCCGACGAGCGAGGCCTCTGCACCGCCGCTGCAGCCCACGACCTTCCCGACCCCTTCACCGCCGCCCACGCCCTCCCCGGCCATCCGCTGACCGAGCCGACCGTCACTCACCCGGACTCCAGATCCCCGCGGGCCTCCCCCAGCGACCGTGCTGACCCGCCCCGCTCCACCGCCCAGCAGCAGGTCACAGCCGTCGCTGTACCCGGCCCCCGGGACCAACAACAGGCTGCAGCTCCACCCGGCCCACACACACCGCGCTGGGCCCACAGCCCCCACCAGGCAGAGCCCCTCAGCACTGCTGGGTCCTACTGCCCACCCCCTACTACAGGTAACTGCAGCAGGGGTTCCACTGGGTCTCCCCCTTCCCCCTCCAGCCAGGCGACCCCCAGTACTCCCCACATCGGTCCTCATGCCCCCCTCTGCCCAGCTAACCCCCCACCCCCCCACCATACATCCCCTCCACCTGCCCCCCTGCCTCCATCCGACCCCAACCCCCACCATTGCCGGGTGTTCACCAACCGACCCCAACCCCCCCCTGACCTCCCCCTTTCAGACACCGAACGGTCTGTCCTCAGCAGAGGCCTTACCTTTGTTCCCCTCCGCCCCCACATCAACGAGTTCCGCGTCCGCCATGACGTGGAGCTCTTCTTCCGCCGCCTCCGCCTCCGAGCCTTTTACCATGGTAAGGAGTCCCGACCCCGCACTGATGACCCCTTCTCCCGTCTCCAACGGACCCCCTCCACTTTTACCCCCCAGTATGGCCTACTACCCCCACTAGAACTTTTTATTTCAAACTGCCGGCGTGACATCGGCCGCCTCAAATTTTCCACCCCCCTGACTAACTCTAACCTCTCCCCTCCTGAACGTGCAGCCCTCAACTCACTCCGCAACAACCCGGACTTAATAATTAAACCCGCTGACAAGGGAGGGGCTGTGGTAGTCTGGCGTGCTGACCTCTACCGCACCGAGGCCAGACGACAACTATCAGACACCTCTTCCTACCTATCCCTGGACCATGACCCCACCGATGAACACCAGACCTTCATCAGCAGCACCATCACCGACCTCACCAACTCCGGCGAACTACCCCTCAGTGCCTCCAATCTCATAGTTCCCCAGCCCCGCACGGCCCGATTCTACCTCCTACCCAAAATCCACAAACACAATTGTCCCGGCAGACCCATTGTCTCTGCCTGCTCATGCCCCACCGAACTTATCTCTACCTACCTCGACTCCATCCTATCCCCCCTGGTCAAATCCCTCCCCATCTACGTCCAAGACACCTCACACGCTCTCCATCTCCTGGATAACTTCCGGTTCCCAGGCCCCCACTCCCTCATTTTCACCATGGATGTCCAGTCACTCTACACTTCCATCCCCCACAAGGATGGTCTCGAAGCCCTCCGTTTCTTCCTCGACCGTAGAACCAGCCAATCCCCATCGACCAACACTCTCCTCCGCCTAGCAGAGCTGGTTCTTACCCTCAACAACTTCTCCTTTGACTCCTCCCACTTCCTCCAAACCAGAGGCGTAGCTATGGGCACTCGCATGGGCCCTAGCTACGCCTGCCTCTTTGTCGGGTACGTCGAACAATCCCTGTTCCAGACGTACACTGGCCCCATCCCCGAACTCTACCTCCGCTACATCGACGACTGCATTGGTGCTACCTCTTGCACCCATGCAGAACTCACTGACTTTATACACTTCACCTCCAATTTCCATCCTGCCCTTAAATATACCTGGAGTATCTCTGACATCTCCCTCCCGTTTCTGGACCTCACCATCTCCATCACAGGAGAAAAATTAGTGACGGACATTTATTACAAGCCCACCGACTCGCACAGCTATCTGGACTACACTTCTTCCCACCCGGTCCCCTGCAAAAAGTCTATCCCCTACTCCCAATTCCTCCGTCTACGCCGCATCTGTGCCCGGGATGAGGTGTTTCAGACTAGGGCTTCCGAGATGTCCTCGTTTTTCAGAAAACGGGGCTTCCCCTCCTCCATTATAGATGAGGCTCTCACTAGGGTCTCTTCTACATCCCGCAGCTCCGCTCTTGCTCCCCATCCCCCCACTCGCAACAAGGACAGGATCCCCCTCGTTCTCACCTTCCACCCCACCAGCCAGCGGATCCAACATATCATCCACCAACATTTCCGTCACCTACAACAGGACCCCACCACTGGCCATATCTTCCCATCCCCTCCCCTCTCTGCATTCCGCAGAGACCGTTCCCTCCGCAACTCCCTGGTCCACTCGTCCCTTCCTACCCAAACCACCCTAACCCCGGGCACTTTCCCTTGCAACCGCACGAGATGCAACACCTGTCCCTTTACCTCCCCCCTCAACTCCATCAAAGGACCCAAACATTCTTTCCAGGTGAGACAGAGGTTCACCTGCACCTCCTCCAACCTCATCTATTGCATCCGCTGCTCTAGATGTCAACTCATCTATATCGGCGAAACCAAGCGCAGGCTCGGCGATCGCTTCGCTGAACACCTGCGCTCGGTCCGCATAAGCGCCACTGATCTCCCGGTGGCCCAGCACTTCAACTCCCCCTCCCATTCCCAGTCTGACCTCTCTGTCATGGGCCTCCTCCAGTGCCATAGTGAGGCCCGCCGGAAATTGGAGGAGCAGCACCTCATATTTCGCCTGGGCAGTTTGCGGCCCGGTGGTATGAACGTCGACTTCTCCAACTTCAGATAGCTCCTCTGTCCCTCCCTTCCCCTCCTCCTTCCCAGATCTCCCTCTATCTTCCTGTCTCCACCTATATCCTTCCTTTGTCCCACCCCCGACATCAGTCTGAAGAAGGGTCTCGACCCGAAACGTCACCCATTCCTTCTCTCCCGAGATGCTGCCTGACCTGCTGAGTTACTCCAGCATTTTGTGAATAAATCGATTTGTACCAGCATCTGCAGTTATTTTCTTAAAGAACTTGCTCTGAAGGAATTCGAGTAAAGAACTTGCTCTGAAGGACTAAAGTAAAAGGAATTTAAGGAAGACTTGTTCTACAAGCAAAATCCGATTCTACAGTGGAATTGAATAAGAAGCTGAATCTCTGCCAGAGATTGGAGCTGAAATCCGGGAACAAAGAACCTGCCGGTCGAAGGCAAATTGACACGGTCTACACCTGGATACTCGGAAGATTGAAGACTTAATTGACCGGGTACAGTGACTAGAAGACTGTTTAGTTGTAATTTGAGGTTTAAAAAAACTTAAAAGCCTGTGGAAAATGTCTGCAGAAGTACTGTTTGATACAAGAAGCTTGTTTTTGCTACGACGAGATAAGGAAGCCCAACTCGCGGAGCATGACCTTGAAATTAATGATGTTATCAACTTCTGAAAGATAAAGTGCTCAGCCAGCGATTGTTTACCATAGGTGCTTGCCGAAGACTTTCAGCCTTGAAATTAATGATGTATTTTGAAAAAATGCTCATTCTGTTTTGAATTCTTCTGGTGTTGCTGGAACATAGTGATAAGCACAAATTATCATGGATCTTCCGTCAGGTAAGTACGAAGAACTGCCACCGGAGGGAAATGTGTAGCAAAAGGCAAGAAGATATGAAAAAAGAGACTTTCATCTTTCGGAAAAAGGACTGGCGGCCTATCTGGAAAAATGCCAGAAGGAGAGAGACAAGCTGTGGAGGAAGGTCATTAAATCGATTAAATGTCAGAAGGAACTGATGGAAGCAGATGGGAATGCGAACACTATACAATCTAATATGGATCACCTGCTTAACCTTCGCCAAGAGGTTAGAGAAAAACAACACTCGATATTGTGTTTGCAATTACCAGAAGGACAACTCGAATGGCACACTTAGTGGTTCCAAGAGAGGGAAAAGATTTTTGACGGTTTCGTGGCTGACGTGGAGAAATGGATGCCTGAAGCCATGGCTCAAACATCGCACTCTACAGTGGAAGGTGCGCTGCGACAATGTGTAGAGGTGGAAGAAGAGATTACACCTCAGGATAGTGTCTCAAACGTCTCAACGCGAATATCTAGACATAAATCCAGTTCTGTAGCTAGTTCAGCTACGAGGGTCTCCGCTCAAATTGAAGCTGAAGCTGAGATGGCTGCTCTCTCGCTAGAAGCGGCCGCCTTAGAGAAAGAAATATGAGATTGAGGACCAAGAAGAACAGCTGAAGTAAGAGGCATAGAGACTAGAAGAGCAGCTGAAGGGAGAGGCTGAGAGACAAGAAGAACAGCTGAAAAGACAAGAAGAACAGCTGAAGAGAGAGACCGAAAGACAAGCAGAACAGCTGAAGAGAGAGACCAAAAGACAAGCAGAACAGCTGAAGAGAGAGAAGGAACGGCTGGAAATAGCCACAAAGCTGGAAGCTGCAGAGGCAAGGAGGGACGTACTGGAAGGCCGAAGGTCGAAAGCCAGCTCGAGAGTTTCCCAGAAGAAGGGTTCCTTAATCCAAGAAGGAGCTACTAAGTTGGAACCAAAGGCTGAGGCCAACCCACAGCCAGTGCCAGCCTGGTCTCGTGACGCTGAACTGGCACTGAGTAAGTCGAGGGTCGACGAAACTTTAACAAAGCAACCTACCTTTGGGATGCCTGTTACGGCTCGGGATGAGCCAACCCAATACACGTTTCAGAGGCCCGCTCGTCAGCTACGTACACTCAGACAGAGACAGACAACTGACTATGGGGCTCATGGCAGAGCTTACCAGGATCGCCCTGAACCAAGCCAGGGGCCTCAAAATTAGTTCAATGAATCAGTAAGGAACCAAACGAGACTCAGCGAGCTCATGGTCCAACAAAATCTTTCTGCTACCTTACCCCAATGGAAATTCCTCATTATGATGGTGATCCCTTACAATATGGGACTTTCATATCGGCGTTCGAAGATGGAGTGGAAATGAAAACCACGAGTTTCAGAGATCGTCTGCGATTTCTGGAGCAATACACGAGTGGATACGAGAAGCAGCTTGTTAGGAGTTGCCGATATTTGCCTGCGGACGCAGGCTATCGAAAAGCAAGAAGATTGCTTGGAGAGCATTTTGGTGACAAACAGAAGATTGCTAACGCATACATGAAAAAGGCCAGTTATTAAGGCGGAGGATGTGAAGGCGTTGCATGAGTTTGCAATGTTTCTCAGTGGTTGTTGTGATTCCATGAGAAATGGCAGCCACATGGAAGAGATGAACATTGTTAGTAATATGAAGGCTATCGTCCTGAAACTGCCCTATAGACTCAGAGAGAAATGGAGAGACAAAGCAGGCCTGATACAGGAGGTTGACGATAGAGAGGCCATGCTTCCTGACCTGGTGAATTTCAAGGAAAGAGAAGTACGGTTAATGTCAAAACTACGCTACGGGAATATTCAAGATCCTAAATCAGCAACTGTTAAAGGCTCTACATTTACTAAGGGCAGGGGAAGACCAGGACCTAAGGAAAGCAGTTTTGCTGCCACCGTAATAACTGTAGAAAAGAAGGGCGGTGTGAAAGAAGAGGTATCTACCGTTAAACCGCATGGTGTCGGAAATTCAAGAAACGGGATTATAAAAAAAGGATTGACTTCTTGAAGGAGAAAGGAATCTGCTATGGATGTCTGAAGAAAGGACACATGGTCAAGGACTGCAGGAATAAGATAATTTGTAACATATGTAAACAAGATCATCCTGAGTTGCTTCACACCAAACAGAGTTATACGGACGCGATGCCGGAGCAAGTGGAACAAACGGAGAAGCCGGCCACGAGTGACGTTGTTGCCCCCCCCTCAGTTAACTGCACATATTGGGGCCGGGGTAGAAGCCTGTACTTTCGCCATCCTGCCAGTACAGGTAAGGAGCAGTGAAGGGAATACAGTGTTGCAAACATATGCCTTTTTGGACAGTGGAAGTTCCGCTACCTTATGCACAGAAAGCTTGATGAGAAAACTGGATATTACAGGAGAAAAGGTTAAGCTTCTCTTGAACACCATAAATGGTCCGAAATACTACGATAGTTATCATATCACAAGCATGGAGATAGCTAGTCTGGAGGGTGACAACTTTATACAGATATCTGATGTGTTTACACAAGAGACTATACCCGTTTCTCATTCGAACATACCTAAGCAAGAGGAGTTGGAAAAGTGGCCCTACTTGAAGGATGTAAAATTATCCAAAATAAACTCAAGTATTGACCTACTTATCGGAACGAATGCTTTTGAAGCATTAGAACCTAGAAGGGTTATTACCAGTCGAGAAGGTGGTCCGTTTGCTGTGAAAACCATACTCGGATGGGTTATCTGTGGCTCTCCGAGAAAGAATAATAAAGGCAGAAAAGGTCATAATTATACTGCTGCTGCTGTCAACCGGATATCTATCGTAAACCTAGAGGAGTTGTTGACTAAGCAATATAATCACGACTTCATTGAAAGAGCCGGCAAGGAATCAGAAGAAATGTCCCGAGAAGAAGTGAAATTCTTGGAAATTATGGGTCGCTCAATAAAGATGATAGAAGGTCACTATTGTCTGGATCTACTCTTTAAACAAGAAGGTCTCAGTCTGCCGAATAACCGATGCATTGCAGAACAACGTATTCACAATCTGAAACGCAAGTTTGGTAAGAATACTCAATTTCATGATGAATATACATCTGTCCTCTCGGAAATGATTAATAATGGTTATGCAGAAAGAGTGCCGGAAGACTAGCTGAATAGAAGTGATGGAAAACGGAGACTTCCGGTGGCGCTATAGACTGAGTAAGTCGCACGCCAACTAGCTCCGTGAAAATGTCGACTTAAGGAGAGAGGAACGGGACGGGCCCGTTGTAACTTACCGGCAATTCTTAACGAAGGGTGGGCGACGTCATCAGATCGCGACTTTTAATATTAAATGTCGCTAAGTCGCACCCCCCCCGTTAAAAACCGTTAAAAAAGGAACGGTTAAAACAAGACTGTTGGAAGAAGAAGAACCAGGACAGATGGAAGCCTCTGCTGCAGCCCAAACTTCAGCGTTGACTCAGGAAGAAACTTCCAAACGATCCCGGAATCCACAGCCAAAAAAAATTGGTTTGGAAGAATTTCGTAGCGTTGTTGGTGAGGAGCTTTCAGGTATGAAGTCTCAAGTAACGAATATTACGGTTGAACTCCAAGAGATGAAAGTTGAATTATTATCGCTTAAAGGAATGAAGGGGGAAATACTAACTACTATTAAGGACCAGTTGTCTTCATCAAAGGTTGAAATATGTGAAATCACGAATGAACACATGGAGGAAGTAACCTCCAAGCTACAAAAGTTGGACTCCGATTTTTCCGGTAAGGTGAACCACATCACTGCGTCAATACAACAACATGACGAGGCTATATGTGAGTTGGAAACTTTAGCCGAGACGAGTGCTGAAACAACAAAAGCAGTATTGACGGAGACTCAGTGTTTATCTGATCTATTAATGAAATTAACTGAAAAATGTACTGACCTAGAGGGTCTTTCTAAACGACAAAATTTAAGAATTCTTGGAGTTAAAGAAGGTAAAGAGAAAGCTAAAAACCTCCGTGACTTTACTGCTGAGCTTTTACAAGAAGTTTTGAAAATGGATTCAAAGCCCTTGCTGGATCGAGCCCACAGAGCACTGAGAGCACGTCCAGGTGCTAACGCCCCTCCAAGACATTTGATACTGAAGGTGCATTATCCTCACGTTTTAGAAGATATGCTGTCGAGAATTGCTAGCAACAGAACTTTATCATTTCAAGGCGATGAGATTCGCATCTTCAGAGGCTTGTCTTCACTGGAATTCAGTAGTAGCTGGCTGCACTGATAACTAGATGGCTGGATAACCAGTGAGCTACATTTCTAGCCAATAGGATGGACAGCCAGAGAGCATATTAGCTGTCTAGATAGAAACATAGTTTGCTACCTGGGTAGCTAGCTACCCGCATTGCATAACTTGAACGCTAGATAGCTGGATGTGTAGATAGCTGAATAACTAGATTGCAAGATCGCTAGCTAGAGATATAGGCAGCTCTCTGTGGGGTGCGCTCTCTCTCTCGCGAGGCCCACAGAGGGAGATCTAGACATATCTAGGTTTGTAGATAGCTACCTTGCAAGCTAAATTGACAGATAGATCGCTCACGCCGGCTATATATATAGATGGCTGGATGACGAGATGGATAAATGGCTTTCTGGCTAGACGGTTGGAAGGCTAGCAGGCTACTTTGGAAATTGATCAGCTGGGAAGCTGGCTCGTTGGGTTGATGGCGAGCTGAATAAAGCCAGATGGCTGGATGGGCAGATGGCGAGATGGCTTGATCAGTAGATGGTTAGAAAGCTTGCTGGCCAGCTGGCTAGATAGCTAGATAGCTTAACAGCTAGCTAGATAGATAGATGACTACATGGCTAAATGGCTTGATAGCTTGGTAGCAATAGGTGGTAGGTAGATAGCTAGATAGCCAGTTTAAGAAACAAATAGCTAGATTCATTGCTACAGAGATAAATGGATAGATAGCTCTATAATTAAATCACTAGATAGCTCGTTAGACTGCTAGCTAGATAGCTGGATAGCTAGATAGGTGGATTGCTAGCCAACAGGATAGATAAGTAGGTAGATAGCTAAATATATAGTTAGCTAGATAATAAGGTAGCTCGCTTGGTAAATTCCTACAAGACTAAATAGCTATATAGCTAGGTGGAGAGCTAGATAGGAAGATAGATAGACAGATAGACAGATAGATAGATAGCTAGTTAGTCTGTTAGCTATAGAGCTAGCCAGCTGGATGAATAGTCAAATTGATAGGTAGCAGGCTCCCTACATAGGTGGGTAGCTGTTTAGCTAGTTAGCATGACAGCTAGGAAGCTGGATATCAAGTTATATAGATTGATTACCAGCGGGAAAGACAGCCAGATAGCGTGTTAGCTTTCTAGATAGCCAAATACCTTCATTGCTAGATAGCTTGAACGCTAGACAGATGTATGGTGTGATAGCTGGATCTCTGCAAAGCAAAAATAGTTAGCTAGTTGCGTAGGCAGCTCTTTGTGGAATGCGGTCTCTCGCTCTCTCGCTCTCGGGGGGGGGGGGGGGGGGTGAAAGGGAGAACGAGAGAGACCTATTTCGATCTAGGTAGATAGCTCGTTAATCGCTATAAAACTCTCTTGCGATCTGGCTCGTGAGCTAACTATTGATATAGCTGGCTAGATGCCTAGCTCACTAGCCATCTAGCAAAGCTTCATCAAGCTAAACCGCTATCTGGCCGCCAAAGCTGTTGGCTAACAATCTAGTTATCTAGTTATCTATCTCTCTAGCCCTCAGGCACGTTAGTGACCTAGCTATGTTGCTACCAAAATAGTTAGCTCTTTATCTATCAATCAAGCTATCTCGAGAACTGGATTGCTAGCCAGCAGGATAGACTGCCAGACAGCGTGTGAGCTATCTCGACAGCAAGATAGCGAACTACCTAGATAGCTATCTACATGCAATGGTAGACAGCTAGAAAGCTGGATATCTGTATATCAGCTATCAGCGAGATAGCTGGAGATATTGATAGTAAATAGGTAGCTCTCTATCTAGGCAGCTATTTGAGGGGTGCGCGCTCTCTCTCTCTCATCCTCTGTGGGCCTCGTGAGAGAGGGAGATCTTGTTGAGTGGGAACGATAGGTGAGCCATGATAGAATGCAGGAGTGGACTCGATGGGCATTGGTGCACTAACTCTGCTGCTATGACTTTTGTACCCAGTGTTCTTTTTTAACAGTGCACTGCAGGATCCTCACACAGCGCACCCCAGTGGATGTACAGTGGCAATAGACTGTCGCATCGCTCTCTCGTGGATGAACATCAGCAGCACACTGCAACATCCACACACAGCGCACCTCAGTGCATGTACAGTGGCAATATACTGTCATGGCGCCCTCTCCTGGATGAACATCAGCAGCACACTGCAACATCCACACACAGCCACCTCAGTGCATGTACATTAGCAATATACTGTCATGGCGCCCTCCCCTGGATGAACATTAGCAGCACACTGCAACATTGACACACAGCGGACCCCAGTGGATGAACAGTAGCAATAGACTGTCACATCGCTCTCCTGTGGACGAACATCAGCAGCACACGGCAACATCCACACACAGCACCATCCAGTGGATGAGCATCAGCAGCACACTGCAACATCGAGGCACAACAGCCCTCACTGTCTGTACAATATAAGTGCATCGCAGCATCAGCATTGCTTATGATGGACCTTGAGTTCCCAATGCGAAACACGCAAATCGTGGTAGTACGTTTAGAGTAATAAATAAGCCACGTAGAATGCTTGTTATATTTGACCGAGTCATTGAATATGAGTCAGATGTCAATATTCAACTTTAGAGAACTTTACTTCGGCCGCTTTTGCAGCATTATGTACAGTTATGTTCGCTCTCGTACACGAAGGATATGGCCGCTTCGGAAATCGTGTTCAAGACGTTTACAAGAACATCGCCTGGAGCGTATGAACAACCAGACGTTGGACTGATTCATCGGAGATCGGGCAGTAACCTGATAGAACGATAGCAATTATGAGAGGCAAAGATATGGTAAACAGTCAGAACATTCCTCTCAAGATGGAAATATCAAGTATTGAAGGCCACCCCTTTATGGTGAAAGGGATGAAGTTTAAACGAGGTGTGCGGGGAAAGCAAGGGGCAGTAAGTGCATCGAACGCATGGGTGATAAGGAATAGCAGTAGAATTAGACCATTCAGCCAATCGTCTTATCCGCCAATCTTTTGCCCTCGAAACCCCATTCTCCTGCCTTCTCCCCATAACTTCTGATACCTGTATTAATCAATAATCTTTCTGTCTACGCCTTTAAATATCCACTGACGTGACCTACACAGCCTGTTGTGGCAAATAATTCCACAAATTCATCACCTTCTGACTAAATATATTTCCGATCATCTTCAAACGAGAACGTAGATTAATTCTGAGGAAATGAACTCTTGTCCGAGCCGCTCCCACAACTGGAAACATACTTTCCACATCCACTGGATCCAAACCATTCACATATCTGTATGTTTCAATGAGGTCCACCCTCATACTTCTAAACTCCGAGTGCAAGCCGGGAGCCGACAAACGATCGCCATAGGTTAACTTATTGCTGGGATCATTCTTGTAAACCTCCTCTTGACCCTCTCCAGAGCCAGCACACCTTTCCTCTCATACGGTGCCCAGAATTGCTCACAATATTCCAAATGCGGCCTTTCCATCAGTAGCAGCAGTAGCAATCAGCAGCAGGAGTAGCAGCAGTAGCAATCAGCAGCAGCAGCAGCAGGACTAGTAGCAGTAGCAGCAATCAGTGTGCGTGTGTGTGAGTGAGAGAGAAAGCAGAGACCGTAGTATTGTGTGGGGGATAGTAAGCAATAAGACCTGTGTGATCTCCCGGACAAGTTTCGATCGCCTAGCTTGGGGTCGGAGAGGAATTTCCCGGATTTGTTTTCCCAAATTGGCCTGGGTTTTTATCCGGTTTTTCGCCTCTCCCAGGAGATCACTCAGTTCTTTTGGGTGGGCGGTTGGAGCTGTTAAGGGGGAGTATGAGTGCCAGGGCAGTTTATTGTTCTGGGTGTCGGTTGTGGGGAATCTGGGAGTCTGATAGTCTTCCAGACATCCACATTTGCGCCAGGTGCGACGAGATGGGGCTCCTAAGGGACCATATTAGGAACCTGAAGCGGCAGATTGATGACCTCCGTCTGGTCAGGGAGAGTGAGGATGTTATAGAGAGGAGTTATAGAGAGGTGGTCACTCCAAGACCACGGGAGGTAGACAAGTGGGTCACGGTTAGGGGGGGGGGCAAGGAGCAGAGGCAGGGACTAGAGAGTACCCCAGTGGATGTACCCCTTGGCAATAAGTACTCCTGTTTAGGTACTGTTGGGGAGTAGAGCCTACCTGGGGGCAGCGACGGCGCCCGGGCCTCTGGCATGGAGTCCGGCCCTGTTGCTCAGAATGGTAGGGAAAGGAAGAAGAGAGCGATAGTGATAGTGGACTCTATAGTGAGGGGGTCAGATAGGCGATTCTGTGGGCGCAGTCAGGAGCCCCGGATGGTAGTTTGCCTCCCTGGTGCCAGTGTCCGGAATGTATCTGAACGTATCCAAGATATCCTGAAAAGGGAGGGAGAGGAGCCAGAGGTCGTGGTACATATAGGTACCAACAATATAGGTAGGATAAGGGAAGAGGTCCTGAAAGGAGAATTTAGGGGGCTAGGAAGAGTGTTAAAAAAAAAGGACTTCCAAAGTGATAATCTCAGGCGTACTGCCTGTGCCACGGGATAGTGAGAATAAATAGGAATGGAGTGAGGTGGAGGATAAATACGTGGCTGAGGGACTTGTGCAGGGAGCAGGGATTCAAGTTTCTGGATCATTGGGACCTCTTCTGGGGGAAGTATGACCTGTACAAAAAGGACGGGTTGCATCTGAACCTGAGGGGAACCAATATCCTGGCGGGGAGATTTGCTAAGGTAATTGCGGAGACTTTAAACGTAGTACGGTTGGGGGGAGGGACTCAAACACAGATAGCTAATAGGCAGTGTGTGAGGCAGGATGCAGAAAAGGGAAACACTCAGACCCAATATATAGGAGAGAAAGAAGTGAAAAGAAATAAACTGATAATAAGAAATGATGGGTCCCTTAAATGTGTATATTTTAATGCTAGGAGCATTGTAAGAAAGGTGGATGATCTTAGAGCCTGGATTGACATCTGGAAGTATGATATTGTGGCGATCAGTGAAACATGGTTGCAGGAGGGTTGCGATTGGCAATTAAATATTCCAGGATTTCATTGTTTCAGATGTGATAGAATCGGAGGGGCAAGAGGTGGGGGTGCTGCATTGCTTGTCAGGGAGGATATCACAGCAGTGCTTTGGCAGGACAGACTAGAAGGCTCGATTAGGGAGGTTGTTTGGGTGGAACTCAGAAATGAGAAAGGCTTAGCAACACTTATGGGGGTGTATTATAGACCGCCAAATAGGGAACGAGAATTGGAAGAGCAAATATGTAAGGAGATAGCAGATATTAGTATTAAGCACAGAGTAGTGATTGTGGGTGATTTCAATTTTCCGTATATAGACTGGGAATCACATTCAGTTAAAGGGCTGGATGGTTTGGAGTTTGTAAAATGTGTGCAGGATAGTTTTTTGCAGCAATACGTAGAGGTACCGACCAGAGAAGGGGCAGTGTTGGACCTCCTGTTAGGAAATGAGACGGGTCAGGTGACGGAGGTATGTGTTGAGGAGCACTTTGGGTCTAGTGATCACAATGCCATTAGTTTCAATATAATTATGGAGAAGGTCCAATCTGGACCAAGGGTTGAGATTTTGGATTGGAGAAAGGCTAATTTTGAGGAGGTGAGAAAGGATTTAAAAGGAGTGAAATGGGACATTTTGTTTTATGAAAAGGATATAATAGAGAAATGGAGGATATTTAAAGGTGACATTTTGAGAGTACCGAGTCTTTATGTCCCTCTTCCGTGGAAAGGAAAGAATAATAATTTGAAAGAGGCGTGGTTTTCCAGGGAAATTGGACACTTGGTTCGGAAAAAGAGGGAGATATACAATAAATATAAGCGGCAGGGAGTAAATGAGGTTCTTGAGGAATATAAAGAATGTAAAAGGAATCTTAAGAAGGAAATTAGAAAAGCGAAAAAAAGATATGAGGTTGCTTTGGCAAGTAAAGTAAAAGTAAACCCCAAGGGGTTCTACAGATATGTCAATAGCAAAAGGATAGCGAGGGTTAAAATTGGTCCATTAGAGAGTCAGAGTGGACAGCTATGTGCTGAGCCAGAAGAAATGGGGGAGATATTAAACAATTTCTTTTCTTCGGTATTCACCGAGGAGAAGGATATTGAATTATGTGAGGTAAGCGAAACAAGTAGAGTAGTGATGGAAATTATGAGGATTAAAGAAGAGGAGGTACGGACACTTTTGAAAAATATATAAGTGGATAAGTCTCCAGGTCCTGATAGGATATTCCCTAGGACATTGAGGGAAGTTAGTGCAGAAATAGCAGGGGCTATGACGGAAATATTTCAAACGTCATTAGAAACGGGGAAGGTGCCGGAAGATTGGCGCATTGCGCATGTTGTGCCTTTGTTTAAAAAGGGTTCTAAAAGTAAACCTAGCAATTATAGACCTGTTAGTTTGACGTCTGTGGTGGGGAAAATGAATGGAAAAGATACTTAGGTACAATATATATAATCACATGGATAAACAAGGCCTGATTAGAAACAGTCAACATGGATTTGTGCCTGGAAGGTCATGTTTAACTAATCTTCTTGAAATTTTTGAAGAGGTTACCAGGGAAATTGATAAGGGGAAGGCTGTGTATGTTGTCTATATGGACTTTAGTAAGGCATTTGACAAGGTTCCACATGGAAGGTTGATTAAGAAGGTTAAATCGTTGGGTATTAATAGTGAGGTTGCAAGATGGATTCAACAATGGCTGAATGGGAGATACCAGACGGTAATGGTTGACAACTGTATGTCAGGTTGGAGGCCAGTGTCTAGTGGAGTACCCCAAGGATCTGTGTTGGGTCCACTGTTGTTTGTCATTTACATTAATGATCTGGATGATGGTGTGGCAAATTGGATTAGTAAGTATGCAGATGATACTAAGATAGGTGGTGTAGTTAATAATGAAGTAGATTTTCAAAGTCTACAGAGAGACTTGGGCATTTTGGAAGGGTGGGCTGAAAGATGGCAGATGGAGCTTAATACTGATAAGTGTGAGGTGCTGCATTTTGGTAGGACAAATCAAAATAGGACGTACAGGGTAAATGGTAGGGAATTGAGGAATGCAGTGAAACAGAGGGATTTAGGAATAACTGTGCATTGTTCCCTGAAGGTGGAATCTCATGTGGATAGGGTGGTGAAGAAGGCGTTTGGTATGCTTGCCTTTATAAATCAGAGCATCGAATATAGAAGTTGGGGTGTAATGTTAAAATTGTACAGGGCATTGGTGAGGCCGAATCTGGAGTATGGTGTGCAGTTCTGGTCGCCAAATTATGGGAAGGATGTCGACAAAATGGAGAGGGTACAGAGGAGATTTACTAGAACGTTGCCTGGGTTTCAGCACTTAAACTACAGAGAGAGGTTGAACAGGTTGGGTCTTTATTCTTTGGAGCGTAGAAGGTTGAGGGAGGACTTGATAGAGGTTTTTTATTTTTTAAGAGGGACGGACAGAGTTGACGTGGGTAGGCTTTTCCCTTTGAGAGTGGGGAAGATTCCAACAAGGGGACATAACTTCAGAATTAAGGGACAAAAGTTTAGGGGTAACATGAGGGGTAACTTCTTTACTCAGAGGGTGGTGGCTGTGTGGAATGAGCTTCCGGTGGAAGTGGTGGAGGCAGGCTCGATTTTATTATTTAAGAGTACATTGGATAGGTATATGGATGGGAGGGGATTGGAGGGTTATGGTCTGATAGCAGGCAGATGAGACTAGGTCAGAGAAAGTGGTCGGCGTGGACTGGTAGGGCCGAACGGGCCTGTTTCCGTGCTGTAATTGTTATATGGTTATATGGTTATATGGCTGTATAGCCTCAACATTACACCCGTGTTTCTGTATACAAGTCCTCTTGAAATAAATGCAAGCATTGAGTTTGCTTCCATTAGACAATAGACAATAGACAATAGGTGCAGGAGTAGGCCATTCGGCCCTTCGAGCCAGGACCACCATTCAATGTGATCAAGGCTGATCAATCTCACCGATTCAACTTGCAGATAAAAATTTGGGGAATCCTTAACCAGCATTCCCAAGTCCCTTTGCACTTCCGATTTATGGATTATTTCCCCACTTAGACAATAGTCTACGCCATTATTCCTATTACCAAATACTCCGCACTTTGCTACACTATATTCCATCTGCCACTTCTTTGCCCATTCCCCCAACATGTCCTAGTCCTTCTGCGGAGTCCATGCTTTCTCTAAACAACCTGCCCTTCCATCTATTTTCGTATTATCCGCAAACTTGGCCACAAAGCCTTCAATCCCCTCGTCCAAATCATAATATAAAACGTGGAGTAGCGGCCCAAACACCGATCCTTGAAGATCTCCACTAATTACTGTTAGCCAACGAGAACAAAAATCCCTCTTTATTGCCACTCTTTGTCTTCTGCCATCCAGCCAACCAGTTATCCATGCTGGTGTCTTCCCTTTGATACCGTGGGCTCTCATCTTCCTCGGCAGCCGTCTTGTGACACCTGATCAAAGGTTTTCTGTGAATCAAAGTAAACAACATCTACTGTCTCTCCTTTGGCTGTCTTGCTATTTACGTCTTCAAATAATTCCAGCAAATTTATCAAACACGACCTTCCCTTCACAAAGCCATGCCAATTTATGCCTATTTCATCGTGCACTTATAAATGCTCTGTCACATTATCATGTATAACGGGTCCTAAAATCTTACCACCCACTCCACTGGAGTTGGAGGCAGATACAATAGTGTTATTTAAGACAAGTTCAGGATTTCAGGTAATGAAGGGATATACATTGTGAGCAGGCAGGTAAGGTTGATCGTCTCGTGTTCGGCACAGTTATTATTAGCCGAAAGTCTGCCGTGCCTTGTACTTCGTGTAGGAAAGAAATGCAGATGCTGGTTTAAATCGAAGGTAGACACAAAATGCTGGTGTAACTCAACGAGACAGGCAGCATCTCTGGAGAGAAAGAATGGGTGACGTTTCTGGTCGAGACAGTTCTTTAGACTGATGTCGAAGAGGTCGGCGGGAAAGAGATAGAATGTTGTCGGAGACAGTGAGACTGGTGGCAGAACTGGGAAGGAGGAGGGGTGGAGAGAGAGGGGAAGCAGGGGCTAATTGAAGTTAGAGAAATCAATGTTCATATCGCTGGTATGTTTGCTGCCCAAGCGAAGTATGAGGTGCTGTTCCTCCAATTTGCGCTGGGCCTCACTCTGACAACGGTGGATGCCCAGGACAGAAAGTTCAGATTGGGAATGGGGGAGCGGGGGTGAGTTAAAGTGCTGAGCAACAGGGAGATCAGGTAGGACTGTGTGGGACTGTTCAGCGAAACATTCGCCGAGCATGCGCTTTGTCTCGCCGATATCACTCCAGCAGTACTATCCCACAGTATACCGTTATACTAGTACTACCCCACAGTGCGTCACTCCATCAGTACTATCCAACAGTATACCATTACACCAGTACTACCCTACAGTGCGTCACTCCACCAGTACTACCGCAGAGTGTCACTCCATCAATTCCATCCCACATTATGTCACGACAACAGTACTACCGCACAATATGTCACCCGATCAGAACTACCCCAGAATGTGCCATTACTTCAACACTACCCTACGTTAGGTTACTCCATCAATACTACTTCACAGTCTGTCACTCCATCAGTACTACATGTTACTCCATTAGGCGTACCCAAGATCGTGCCACTCTCATCAGTACAACCCCACAGTATGTCATTCCATCATTTCTTCCCGACCGTGTTTCACTCTATCAGTACCACCTTCAGTATGTAAATTCATCAGTTCTACCCACAGTTTTTCACCCCTTCAATAATACCATCGAATGTGTCACTATAGCAGTACTACCCCAAAATATACCAGTCCTTCACTACTACCCCACAGGATGCTAATCCCTAAGTATTATCGCACAGCGTGTCACTCCATCAGTACTACCACATCGTCGGTTATAACATTATTACTGCATCACAACGTAGTACTGACGGAGGAACAAACGATATGGTAGCACGGATGTCGTGGCACACTGTCGGATAGCATTCACAAAGACTCCTCACACCCCTGCAATAGTCTGTTCGAAATTCTACCATCGGCAGACGATACAAGACCTTCTACGCCCGCACCTCCAGGCTCAGGAACAGCGTCATCCCCAGTGCCATAGCCGATATGAACCTGCCCTGCTGAGCCGGATGGTCACATCGCACAGTGAACCGGCACAGACCTACTTGAACTTTATACTGTTTTAAAACTGTTTCAAATTTTGTTTCACTAGGTTGTATAAATTTAGCAAATTAATTCATTGCACGGTAGCGCAGCGGTAGAGTTGCTGCTTTACAGCGAATGCAGCGCCGGAGACTCAGGTTCGATCCTGACTACGGGTGCTGCACTGTAAGGAGTTTGTACGTTCTCCCCGTGACCTGCGTGGGTTTTCTCCGAGATCTTCGGTTTCCTCCCACACTCCAAAGACGTACAGGTATGTAGGTTAATTGGCTGGGTGAATGTGAAAATTGTCCCTAGTGGGTGTAGGATAGTGTTAATGTGCGGGGATCACTGGGCGGCACGGACTTGGAGGGCCGAAAAGGCCTGTTTCCGGCTGTATATATATGATATGATATGATATGATTCCCAATCTTGTTGTACTCCTGTACAATGATAATAAAGATATATGTTGCATTGTATTGTATTGTACATTCCAAAGACATACAAGTTTGCAGATTAATTGGCTTTGTATAAGTGCAAATTGACCTTAGTGTGTGTTAATGTGTGGGGATCGTTGGTCGGTGCGGACTCTGTGGGCCGAAGTGCATGTTTCCGCGTTGTATCTCTAAACTAAGCTAAATATTCCCTTTGCTGTGCAAATTATTTCGCTTTTTTTCTGCAAACTGGACTAATTTGTATCTCTCTCTCTCTCTCTTAATGCGGGATCCTGGACCTGAAATATTCGGTGCTATCCCATAGCATGCCATTGCATCAGTACTAACAAATGGATAGTCATTCCATCAGTACTATCCCACAGTGCGTCATTCGATCAGTTCTCCCCCTCAAAGTGTCACTCCATCAGAACTACAATATAATGTGTCATTACATCAGTACTGCCCCATTTAGTTTCACACCATTAATACTATCCGACAGTGTGCCACGACATCAGTACGACCATATCGTTTCTTCCTCCATCAGTACTACCGCACACTGTGTCACTCTATCAGTAATACAGCAAAATGTTCCACTCCATCAGTTCTTGCCCACAGTTTGTCACTTCACTAGTACTACCCCAAAGTGTATTGCTCCATCTGTACTGCCCACGTTGTGTCACTCCATCAATACAAGCATACAGTGTGTTAGACGATTATTACTAGAACACACTATGTCACTCCATCAGTACAACCCCGGGGCGTGTCACTTCATTGGTACTACCGCACGATATACCATTGAATCAATACAAACCCACAGTGTTTTTCAACATCAGTAGCACCTTGTGTATTATTCCATTAGTACTACCACACAGGGTGTCACTCTATCAGTACTATCCAACGGTGTGTCACTCCATCAGTACTACACAATGAGTCCTTCCATCAGTACTACCCCACAGTGCTTCAATCCACCAGTATTACTCTGGTATATGTCTATCCAACAGTGCTACACCGCAGGGTGTCACTCAATCAGTACTATTCCACAATATGCTATTGCGTCAGTACTGCCACATAGTGTGTCACTCCATCCGTACTACCTCAAAGTGTGTCACTCCAACAGCACTACCCACAGTGTGCCACTGCATCAGTAATAAAATATAGTTTGTTACTCCATCTGTAATACCGTACACCGTGCCACTCCATCAGTGCCTCCCCATAGAGCATCGCACCATCAGTAATATCACTCGTGTTATCGTCGCATCAGTACTACGCCACCGTGTGTCACTCCATCAGTACAATCCAGTGATTATCACTCCATCAGTATACCACGCAGCGTGTCACTCCATCAGTAATACCCCACAGTGTCAACCCATCAGTACTTCCTCGCAGTGTCACTCCATTAGTATTCCCCACAGTGTGTCACTCCATCAGCCCTACCTCACTTTGACACTCCAACAGTAATTCCCCACAGTTTCACTCTATTAGTATTTCTGCACAATGTCTCACTCCATTAGTACTACCCGATGTTTATCATTCAATCAGGACCATCCCAGTGTGTCACCCCATAAGTGCTGCCACAAATTGTGTCACTCCATCAGTATTGCCGCTCAGTTTGTCACTGCATTAGTACTACATCACAGTTTGTCATCACAATAGTACTACCGCTCAGTGTGTCACTCCGTTGGTGAAACCACACAGTGTCTCACTGCATCAATACAACTCCATGGTGTTGCACTCCATCAGCACGGCCCAACATCATGTCACTCCAGTGCAAACCTAGAACGTGTCACTCCATCAATGCTCCCCGCAATATGTTCTTCCATCAGCACTCCCCAAAGTGTTTCACAACATCAGGACTACCTCAAATCTGCCATTCCATCCGCAATACCCCACAGTGTGCTAACCCATCGCAGCGACTCCATAGTGTGTAATTCCTTCACTATTTCACCAGTTTTTCATCGGATCAGAACTACAGCAGAGCGTGTCAGTCCATCGGTATTACTGCGTCACTCCAACAGAAAGTGCTATTACATCCGTGCTACCCCGCAGTGTGTCATTCCATCAATACACCTCCACAGTACGTCATTACACCAGTACTATTCCAAAGTGTTACACTCCATCAGTATAACACTGGAGCGTGTCACTCCATCAGTACTATCCTACAATATGTTATTCCATCAGTACTACACTACAGTGATGCACTCCATCAGTACTGCCTTAAGCTTGTTATTCCATTTTGTACAACCACACGGACTCATTCAATTAGTATTACCCATCGGTGTAACTCTCCATCTGTACTACCCCACCGTCAGTCCTTACCATTCCACAATGTACAACCCGACAGTACCAAAAAAGATTGGGTCAATACTTCAGTACTAGCCCACTGTGCGCCATTCTGTCCACACTACCCCCTGTGTGTCATTCAATCAATAGACAATAGACAATAGACAATAGACAATAGGTGCAGGAGTAGGCCATTCAGCCCTTCGAGCCAGCACCGCCATTCAATGCGATCATGGCTGATCACTATCAATCAGTACCCCGTTCCTGCCTTCTCCCCATACCCCCTCAGCACTACACCGAAGTATCTCACTCCGTCAGTACAACCGCGCAGTGTGTCAGTCCATCAGTAATATGCACCGTGTGTCACTCCATCAGTTTTACCCCACGGGATGTAGTTGCACACTGAAGTGGTACTGACGGAGTGACAAACTGCGTGGTAGTACTGATGCAATGACCTCACAATTTGTCACTAAATCAGTGCCATTCCACTGTGTGTCCCTCCGTCAAGACTACTCCGCAGTTTGTCATAACAACAGTACTACACATTGTGCCACTCCATGAGTATTACCCGCAGTGTGTCGCTACGTCAGTAGAGCCCCACGGTGTATCATTCCATCAGAACAACCGCAAAGTGTGTCACTTCATCAGCACTACTGCAAATAGTGTCACTCCATCTGTACTAAACCACAGTATGTTAATCCACACGTACTGCATCAACTGGGGTCACTCCATCAGTACTACAGCGCATTGTGTCACTCCATCAGTACTACCCCACATTGTGTCACTCCATCAGTACTCCCCCACATTGTGTCACTCCATCAGTGCTACCCCACATTGTGTCACTCCATCAGTACTACAGCGCATTGTGTCACTCCATCAGTACTGCCCCACATTGTGTCACTCCATCAGTGCTACAGCGCATTGTGTCACTCCATCAGTACAACTGCGCAGTAGTTCATTATGCTGCTGGCCTTGCCGAGGCAGCGTGGTTTATAAATTGAGTCAATATAACGGAGGTTGCTTTGTGTGATGGTCTGGACAATTCGCAGCAATTTCTGGCGTTCTTGTATGGAGCTGTTCCCAAACCAAGCTGTGATGCATCTTGATAAAATACTTTCTATGGTGCATCTGTAGATGTTGGTGAGAGTTGTAGAGGGCACGCTGAACTGGCTAAGCCTGCCAAGGACATGGATGGGTGAAGTTCGTTTCGAGACCCTTCTTCAGACTGATTCTGTTGGGAAGCTGGAGAAGGCTGGAACAGCAGGACAAAGCGAGTTGAATGATGAGTGGGTGAATACCGTTTTCATAATTAGGTGGTTAAAAGATAAAAGTTGCGAGATAAGGATTGAGCAGGTTCGAATTATAAAGAGAGATGAGGGAATATCGGTTGAAGATGGAGGTGGAGGGGATGAACAGGTGCGAGTCCGCGTGAAGGAAGAGAAAGAGCGAGGGAAAAGCGGGAAGTTGCACGTTAGTTACCTGGCATTTGTTAATGTTCATACCATTAGGTTGCAAGGTTCCCAAGCGGACTATGAAGTGGCGTTCTTTCTGTTTTAATGTAACCTCTCTGGCGCTGGTGGAGGCCCAGGACAGAAAGGTCAGTGTCCGAGGGGGTGTTACAATGGCTTGCAACGGGGAGATACGGCAAGCCTTAGCTGAACGAGGGTAAGTGTTCGACAAAAAACGGTCGCCGAGTCTCCATTTCACCACGCCGATGTAAAGGAGGCCATACCTGGAACACCACATGCAGTAGATGAGATTAGAGGAGGTGCAGGTGAACATCTGTCTCACCTGGAAGGGCTGCTTGAGCGTGAGGGAAGGGGTATAGGGACAGCTGTTACATCCCATGGTGGCTAACCGTTTCAACTGCACTTGCCAAGAAAGGCTTTGGAAAGAGAAGTGATGGTAAGTGATGGAGAGGTGGGGAAATGGATAGAGAAATAGGTCGTACAAAGATAAAAGGGAGAGATAGAGGAGAAGACGAAAGAAGAGGTGGAGGGAGAGTGAACGATCAAAGGGAGAGTGGGAAAAATGAGGAGAGAGGGGAGTTCAGAGCGAGTGGGTTGGCAAAAGGGGGAGAGGGAAGCATTAGAGAGATACAGGGAGAAAGAGGGGGAGATGCAGTAAGAGTGGGAGGGGGAGGGGAGAGAGGTTGGCAGAGAGCGGGCGGCACAGAGAGGGAGAATAGGGAGTGTAGGGGAGAGAGTAACAGTTCAGAGAGAGAATAGCAGTAAAGATGGAGAGAGAGATAGAGAGGAGGGAGAGATGATGCATCATTCGCCGTTTGTTCTACTTTTAAGACAATTCTGAGGCGGCAATGGTTCTGTTCACTGAGTGTCGTGAGTCTTTGGGTCGTTCCTCCTCAGAGGTGATGAAGGTAGAGAATGTTGTTGTCCCAAGGCAAAGCCAGATCCATTCCATGCAAGCAAGGACTAAATGCTCACTAGGGGTCGCCGGGAGTGTGGGGTTGAGGTTACAATCAGTTAAGCCGCGATCACATTGAGTGTTAAAACAGAGTGGACGGGCCATTTTAGTCTGAGGTGATCTGTTGAACTAATTCATCACGCTGTGGACAAAGGCTGTCCAGTCCACCTTCAAACTGGGCACCAGAAGCCTTGAGACGGTCCCTTGAATTTGGGATTGCCTGAGTGAATGAAGGAAATCAGATAAACAACATGTGGTGGAGAGATGGATCAGATGGAGTTTGAACCAATATCCCCTTTGCTGGAACAATGCCGCTCCCAATTTCCATCCCTCAGTATCGCCACAATTCCCAGTCTTTGGAGTTTCTCAATCAATTCCCTGAATAAATCACGACCTGTCTCAGCACGGATTTCAATTGGCTGATGTCATCTGTTTGCGAATCATTTCAAAATCTTTATTTTTAACTCTGTTGAAACTTCACTGTCCCGGTGGAGACGGAAAATGGTATAAAATCTCCGGGAATGTTCTGCCCCAGCATTTCATTCCACGAGATTATCGGTAGCTCACGGGGACACGTCGCGGGGCAGAGAAAATGGGGGGAAAGCTTTTGCAATATGACAACGTGGAGAAATTCTTGTACGTGATAATTGCTGCCGTTGGAGTCCCTGGTAAGTGAGCAGAACAATTCAAGTTTTATAACTCCGTCTGTTAAACGGTGTTGAGCTGATTCTGATCGTGTTACAATATTCCCAACTGATGATCGTTGTACAACAATATGTGAGGTATATCAAGTGTATGCTCTCATTGAAATATCTTTGAATTAACGCTGTGATTTTTCTCATTTTCAGACAGCCGAAACTAACCCTCTTTTTCTCCCACTGCCGGGACCCACTGGAATGTTGTTCTTGCCTTCAGTGGGACCTTGCCCAGAGTTGTCCCAGTGCTCGGGACAGGCAGCTCTCCCGGACGGTTATTGAGTTATTGATCAGAGTGAACACCCGGTCCTGTGGACACGTCTCACTGTGGAGTCTGTCACAGTCGGATTCCACCGCCTGTTGGTCAATAATTGGATCGATCTCCTGAACCGGTGGCCGCGGATCTACCGGCGTGTGTTGTTACCGAACTGAACTCAGTGTGGAATGAATCCATTAACGGAGCCACTCTGCTGCCGGATCCTAAGTTGTCCCTGCCTTCCCTCTGGAAACCTCATCGTCCTCATCAGATGCCAAGTTCCCAGAGCCCCGGTTAAACGTGGCCGGTCACGGTTAAGTCTGTGAAACCGGCCCCATCAGAGACTGTGAGCGGAGTTAACTGTAGACAGGACCATTCCGCCTATTGTAGCGGGCGGCTGCTCGTTCCGTCCCCGCCCTTTACCCCGCCCGTCGCCTTATCTCCTCTCCCCTGAAGCAGGCAGGTCTGGCACAGTCGGTGCCGGGTCTGACATTGTTAAACCTGCAGCCGCGCACCGACTCCAACACTCCTGATCTTTAGCAGAAAGTGGAGCCGGTGTTCAGCCCCGGAGACCGTGTTCAGTAATGCCCAGTGTCCGCTCCCCTTCTCTTTCCGCAGTGAATTTAGTGGCGATTGTGATCCTGTCCAGGGCAAAGTGCGGCCTCTCCACCTGCACCACTCGCTACCTGGTGGCCATGGCAGCGGCCGATCTACTGGCCCTGATCACCGAGGTCATTTTGATGCGGA
>NW_027601280.1:115563-137179 GCF_053455715.1 Rhinoraja longicauda
GGGCGATGGAAAGTCCCAGGGCTGAGCCGAGCAGGCCGATGAAAGTCCTGAGCCCCCACTGGGCGATGGAAAGTCCCAGGGCCGAGCCGAGCAGGCCGATGAAAGTCCTGAGCCCCCACCGGGCGATGGAAAGTGCTGCGGCCGTGCCACGCAGGGCGATGAAGGGCCTGCGGGCGGGTCGATCGTACCTCGCGCTTCGGGGCGGTCGAAGCTGCTACGGCTGGAGCTCCCAAAAGCCGGTCGCCAGCCAGGGACCTGCGAGCTCCGATGTTCCGGTCTGCAGGGCCCACGGCCAAAGCCTCCGAGATGGTAAGTCCAGGCCCTGCGACCGGAGTCTTTGAGGTCAATCCCAGCTGGAGGCCGCCGACTCCACGATGTTAGGCCGTAGCGCGAACGGAGATACGTCACGGTAAAGGTCGCATCTCCGTTGAGGAGGAGATTTGAAAAAAGGTTTCCCCCAACACCCCCACCACCCCCCCACATACACAGAGTTAAAAATAAAACAAAACGTACATTTAACGACGACAATGACAAAAAACAACAAAAAAAACCCAGAGAGACTGCCGGTGAGCCGCAGCTGCAGAGCACAGCCACGCCCCCACAGCACGCAAACAGTTCACAGCGCCTCCTCAATGAGCCTCAAACGCTAGGGAGTAGAAATATGTTTTGAGCCTGGACTTAAAGGAGTCGATGGAGGGGGCAGTTCTGATGGGGAGAGGGATGCTGTTCCACAGTCTAGGAGCTGCAACCGCAAAAGCGCGGTCACCCCTGAGTTTAAGCCTAGACCGCGGGATAGTGAATAGCCCCAAGTCGGCCGATCTGAGGGACCTGGAGTTAGAGAGGGGGCTTAGAAGATTTTTGATGTAGGGGGGGGGGTGTCCATTTAGGGCTTTATATACGTGAATAGGAGGAGCTTGAAGTTGATTCTGTACCGTACAGGGAGCAAGTGGAGAGAGGCCAGAATCGGGGTGATGTGGTCCCTTTTACGGGTACCCGTCAGGAGTCTCGCTGCGACGGTTTGGACCAGTTGCAGGCGGGACAGGGAAGATTGGCTGATCCCAGTGTATAGGGAGTTGCAGTAGTCTAGGCGGGAGGAAATGAAAGCGTGAATGATTTTTTCTGTGTCGTCGAATTGGAGGAAAGGTTTGATTTTAGCTATGGTTCGAAGTTGGAAGAAGCTGGCTTTTACCACAGCGTTGACTTGCTTATCAAATTTTAATGCAGAGTCAAATATCATGCCGAGGTTTTTGACATGCGGTTTGACTAGGCAGGATAGGCTTCCAAGACTGCCTGTTATCAATTTGATGGAGTCGGGGGGGGGGGGGGGGGGGCGAATAGGATGACCTCAGACTTGCTCTCATTTAAATTGGAGGAAGTTCTGTGCCATCCAACATTTTATGTCCTGAAGGCAGTGTGAGAGGCTGTTTAAATTTGACTGGTTGTTGGGTTTCAGGGGGAGGTAAAGCTGAGTGTCATCGGCATAGCAGTGGAAAGAAATGCCGTGCCTTTGAATGATTTGGCCAAGGGGGAGCATGTATAGAGAGAAGAGAATGGGGCCTAGGATGGAGCCTTGTGGAACTCCGCAGGAGAGGCTAGCTGGAGCAGAGGAATAACTGCCTATGTTGATGGCGAAACTCCTATCTTTGAGGTACGAAGCGAACCAGCTCAGGGCAGTGCCATCAATGCCAACCGCGTACCGGAGACGGTCAGTAAGGATGGTGTGGTCCACTGTATCGAACGCTGCGCTGAGGTCGACAAGGAGCAGGATTGCACAGTCGCCGGTGTCGATGGCGAGAAACAGTCAATGAGTAGCATCCTCACGTACGTGCCCTGTCTCTCCAGGTGAGTCAGGACAGTGTGAAGACCCAGAGAGATGGCGTCCTCTGTGGATCTGTTTGCCCTATGTGCACATTGATGCAAGTCCAGTGAGTCAGGGATGCTGGATTTGATGTGTGAGAGGAACAGCCTTTCAAAGCACTTCATGACTACCGGAGTTTGGGCAACCGGGCGATAGTCGTTCAGGTTGGTGATCTTTGCTTTTTTCGGCACCGGCACTATGGTAGACGACTTCAGGCACTTGGGGACTGTAGCCAGAGATAACAACAGGTTAAAATCCTGGTGAATACCTCAGCCAACTGTTCAGCACAGTCCCTAAGTAACCCTTCCTTGAACTCCATCCGAGCCTGCGGCCTTGTGTGGCTTGACCGTTCGCGGAGTGAGACCGCACCTGGAGTACTGTGTGCAGCTTTGGTCTCCAGATTTGAGGAAGGACGTCCTTGCTATTGAGGGCGTGCAGCGTAGGTTCACCAGGTTAATCCCCGAAATGGCGGGACTGTCGTATGTTGAAAGACTGGAGCGACTGCAGACTGCAAATTTGCCGATGATACAAAGCTGGGTGGTAGTATGAACTGTGAAGAAGATGCTATGAGGTTGCAGGGTGACTTGGACAGGTTGTATGAGTGGGCGGGTGCATGGCAGATGCAGTTTAATGTGGATAAGTGTGAGGTTATCCACTTTGGTGGTAAGAATAGGAAGGCTGAGTATTATCTGAATAGTGTCAAGTTAGGAACAGGGGATGTACAACGAGATCTGGGTGTCCTAGTGCATCAGTCACTGAAAGGAAGCATGCAGGTACAGCAGGCAGTGAAGAAAGCCAATGACATGTTGGCCTTCATAACAAGAGGAGTTGAGTATAAGAGCAAAAAGGTCCTTCTGCAGTTGTACAGGGCGCTGGTGAGGCCACACCTGGAGTACTGTGTGCAGTTTTAGTCTCCTAGTTTGAGTATAGGAGCAAAGAGGTCCTTCTGCAGTTGTACAGGGTCCTAGTGAGACCGCACCTGGAGTACTGTGTGCAGTTTTTGTCTCCAAATTTGAGGAAGGATATTCCTGCTATTGTGGGCGTGCAGCGTAGGTTCACCAGGTTAATTCCCGGAATGGCGGGACTGTCGTATGTTGAACGACTGGAGGGACTAGGCTTGTACACACTGGAATTTAGAAGGCTCTTATCGAAACGTATAAGATTATAAAGGGGTTGGACACGTGAGAAGCAGGAAACATGTTCCCAATGTTGGGGGAGTCCAAAACAAGGGACCACACAGTTTAAGAATAAGGGGTCGGCCATTTAGAACGGAGATGAAGAAAAACTGTTCCAGTCATTTAGTCGTGAATCTGTGGGACTCTCTGCCGCAGAAGGCAGTGGAGGCCAATTCTCCGGATGCACTCAAGAGAGAGCTAGATAGAGCTCTTAAGGATAGCGGAGTCAGGGGTATGGGGAGAAGGCAGGAACGGGGTACTGATTGAGAATGATCAGCCACGATCACATTGAATGGCGGTGCGTACAGGCTCGAAGGGCCGATTGACCTTCTCTTGTACCTATTGTCTATTGTCTATTGATTGGGGAGAATCCAGCTTGTGGGGGTGAGGGGAATGGGAGGTATCCAGATTTGGGGAGTAGAGGAAGGGAGATAGCCAGCTGGGGAGTGTTAGCCTGCTGGGGTGGGATGTAGCCAGCTAGAGGGAGTAATGGATGCAAGGTCGCCAGTTTGGGGCAGTAAGGGGGAATGGGAGATAGCAAGCTTGGGGAGTGAGGGATGAGAGGGAGACAGCTTACGGGAGTAAGGGACTGGAGGTACCCAACTTAGCTCGGTAAGGGAAGGGAGGTAGCCAGGTTAGGGGGTAAGGGATGGGGGTAACCAGCTTGGGGGAGTAAGCTGGAATGGGAGGAAGCAATCGGAGGAGGTGTAAAGGATGGGAGGTTATAAACTTGGGGAGGCCATTTTGTTGAGAGAAACAGCGAGCACATGTGGCGGCCATTTTGTTGGCAGAAACAGCGAGCACATGTGGCGGCCATTTTGTTGACAGAAACAGCGAGCACATGTGGTGGCCATTTTGTTGGCAGAAACAGCGAGCACATGTGGCCCTTCAAAAGCCCACAAATGGCTTCCTCCTGCACCTATCTTTCTATGCTTTCATGGGTTTACCGTGAAAAGCTGACGGGTGGAGAATTCCATCCCGGATCCACGGACCGATACACAGTGAGTGATAATTGGCCATGGAACACATTTAACTCAATTAAAAATTCTTGCATTTTATTAATGTGTGCTGATCTGAACGAAATCTCCGCTGCTCCAGGGAGGTGGATTGCCCATGGTTTGGGCAAACTGCGGTGACCGGTAATCAAACCCTGGCCGACTGCTCAGTAGGCAGCTGGTGTGCTGTGATCAATAACTGAAGAAAGCAGACGCACAACAGCATGTATTTTCCCCAGATTCCAGAGCAGCAGTAGTGATGATCAGAGGCACCAAATTTAGAAAAGGAAATGCGGAAACTACCCACTGCGAGAAATTATCCCCAAATGATCAATTGATTGACTGGTGGGTAGCAGTTCTCGAACTGTACACCGGATGGCCCCATCACCCAAAAGCTCGAAGTTGGGCAACGCCCAGGAATTGTTCACCCGGGATGGAACTAAAATGAGAGTCAGCGCTTCAGTGTCTGAGGAACTAAAAATAGAACTTCGCACAGCTCGCAACAGTTGACAAATTGAATCTTTGATATAAAATGTTATTTTCAAGCGAGTGCGGTTGGTTTCTAAATTATGGCCAACCGCGGAAAAGCAATCAGAGGCCAATTCACGACTCATCCCCGGCTGTCTTCCAGTCACACAATCCCACTCTATTTATAGTTATGGAGTCAACCAGCACAACGGAAAATCTTATGGAACAAGTCAATGGAATGTTGGCCTTCATAAGAAGAGGAGTTGAGTATAGGAGCAAAGAGGTCCTTCTGCAGTTGTACAGGGCCCTAGTGAGACCGCACCTGGAGTACTGTGTGCAGTTTTGGTCTCCAAATTTGAGAAAGGATATTCTTGCTATTGAGGACGTGCAGCTTAGGTTTGCTGGGTTAATTCCCGGAATGGCGGGACTGTCATATGTTGAAAGACTGGAGCGACTAGGCTTGTATACACTGGAATTTAGAAGGATGAGAGGAGATCTTATCGAAACGTATAAGATTATAAGGGGTTGGACACGTTAGAGACAGGAAACATGTTCCCAATTTTGGGGGAGTCCAGAACAAGGGGCCACAGTTTAAGAATAAGGGGTAAGCCATTTAGAACAAATAAGAGGAAAACAATTTTAGTCAGAGAGTTGTGAATCTGTGGAATTCTCTGCCTCAGAAGGAAGTGGAGGCCAATTCTCTGAATGCATTCAAGAGAGAGCTAGATAGAGCTCTTAAGGATAGCGGAGTCAGGGGGGTATGGGGAGAAGGCAGAAACGGGGTACTGATTGAGAATGATCAGCCATGATCACATTGAATGGCGGTGCTGGCTCGAAGGGCCGAATGGCCTCCTCCTGCACCTATTGTCTATTGTCTATTGTCTATTGTCTTCCAGTCACACAATTCCACTCTATTTATAGTTATAGAGTCAACCAGCACGACGGAAACCCTTATGGAACAAGCTGACTATGCCACGAAATAGTTCAGTTAGCTTAGTTCAGTGGGACTGAAGGCTGATAAATCCCCAGCGCCTGATGGTCTGCATCCCAGAGTACTCAAGGAGATGGCTCTAGAAATCGTGGACGCATGGATGATCATTTTCCAATGTCCAATAGACTCGGGATGAGTTCCTGTGGATTGGAGGGGAGCGAATGTTAACCCATTTTTCAAGAAAGTAGCGAGAGAGAAAACGGGGAATTATAGACCATCGGTGTTGAGGAAGATGGTGGAGTCAATTATTAAAGAGGTAATAAAGGCGCATTTGGATAGCAGTAAAAGGATTGGTCCAAGTCAGCGTGGATTTATGATGGGAAAATCCTGCTTGACTATCTTCTGAATTTTTTGAGGATGTGACAAGTAAAATGGATGGAGAGCCATTGAATGTAGTGTATCTAGACGTTCAGGAAGGCTTTGGTAAGTTCCCACACGGAGATTGGTGAGCAGGATTAGAGCACATGGTATTGGGGGTAGGGTATTGACATGGATAGATAATTGGTTTGCAGACAGGAAGCAAAGAGTAGGAATAAACGGGTCCCTTTCAGAATGGCAGGCACTGGCGAATGGAGTGCCGCAAGGCTCGATGCAGGGGCGCAACGATTTACCATATACATTAATGATTTGGATGATGGAATTAGAAGTAACAGTGGCAAGTTTGCAGATGACACAAAGCTAGGTGGAGGTGTGAACTGTGAAGAGGATGTTAGGAGGTTGAAGGGTGACTTGGACAGGTTGAGTGAGTGGGCAGATGCAAGGCAGATGCAGTATGACGTAGATAAATGTGGGGTTATCCACTTTGGCGGCGAAAACAAATAGGGAAATTATTATCTCAATGGTGTCAGATTAGGGAAAAGGAAAGAACCAGGGGCCACGGTCTAAGAATAAAGGGGAGGCCATTTAAAACGGAGGTGCAAAAAAAAAATCACCCAGATAGTTGTGACTTTGTGGAATTCTCTGCCACAGAAGACAGTGGAGGCCAATTCACTGGATGCATTTAAAAGTGAGTTGGACAGAGCTCTTGGGGCTAGCGGTATCAAGGGATATGGGGAGAAGGCAGGTACGGGGTACAGATTGTGGTTGATCAGCCATGATCACAATGAATGACGATGCTGGATCGCAGGGCCAAATGGCCACCTCCTGCACCTATTTATTTATGTATCTATGTCTCTAATATCCGTTCACTATGTGCAGTCCATTTAATCGTCCACATACCACACAAAGCCAACACCAAGGTGGCAGCGGATGAATTATACTCGGTCATGAACTCTCTTTAAGAACCAAACCCTATTTCCTAATCGGTACTTCTCTAATACTTTAAATAAAAAATCCCATTCTAACCTGTCAAACGCCTTTTCAGCATCTAAAGCAACTGCTACGCTCAATTCCTTTCTTTTCTGTGCTAAATGTAAAATACTTATAAATCTTGCTACATTATCAGATATTTTCCTTTTTTTGACAAATCCAGTTTGGTCCTCTTTAACCAGCTTCGGTAAATATTCTGCCAATCTCCTTGCTAAAAGTTTAGCAACTATTTTATAATCTGCATTCAACAATGATATTGGTCTATAAGAAGATGCATTTAAAGGGTCTTTCCCTTTTTTTAAATTACAGTTATAATTGCCAATGAGAAGGAGTCTGGTAATGTAGAAGTTTTTTCCGCTTGATGTATCACTTCCATAAATAGTGGTAACAACAAATCTTTAAATTTTTTATAGAACTCAGGCAGAAAACCATCTTCCCCTGGAGATTTATTACCTCGTAAAGAATATAATACTTCCTCCACCTCTCTCAAAGTAAAGGAGGCATTTAGTCCCATCTGCTCCTCATTAGAGATTGTTGGTAATTGTATCTTGGATAAAAAATTATTTATCTTAATTTCATCCTTTTCAGATTCAGAATGGTACAGATTAGTATAGAATTGCTTAAATACCTCATTGATTTCTCTAGGTTTATAAGTAATAATGTTCTGATCTGTTCTAATTGAATTTATTGTTCTTGATATTTGTTCTTCTTTCAGTTGCCATGCCAATACCTTGTGCGCTCTTTCTCCTAATTCATAATATCTTTGGTTAGTTCGTAATATTAGTTTTTCTGTTCTGTGAGTATGTAAAGTATTGTATTGAAATTTTTTATTTGCAAGTTGTGTTTTTTTTGTATCTGAAGAAGTTTTCTGTAAGTCTTTTTCTAATACGGTGATTTATTTTTCTAATCTTTCAGATTCCTTCCTATAGTCTTTTTTTATCTTAGATGAGTAGCTTATAATTTGGCCTCTCAAATAAGCCTTCATTGCATCCCATACAATAAATTTATCATCCACTGAATTTAAATTTGTCTCCAAATATAATTCAATTTGTCCTCGAATAAAATCACAGAAGTCTTGTCTTTTCAATAGTAAAGAGTTGAGTCTCCATCTATACACTGACTGTTCTTTATCTGGCATCGTAATTTTCATTAATAATGGTGAGTGATCCGATAACAATCTAGCCTTGTAATCTATTTGTATTATTCTACCGCTTAATTGAGCTGAAATCAAAAATAGATCTATTCTAGAATATGTATCATGTCTATTGGAATAAAAAGAGTAATCTCTTTCCTTGGGATGGCTTGTCCTCCAAACATCTATTAAATTTAAACTTTCCATTAAATTCAAGGTTGTCTTCGCTGCTCTTGTCCTTGTCGTTGTCCTTGATGATCTATCCATTACTGGATTTAAACAAAAATTGAAATCTCCCCCTATCAATATATTTTCATGTGCTTCCGCTAGATTTAGAAAAGTATCCTGCACAAACTTCTCATCATCTGTATTTGGTGCATATATATTCATTAAAGTCCACAATTCTGAGAAAATTTGACAATGTACAATTATAAATCTACCTACTGGGTCACTTACAATATTTTGTATCTTAATTGGTAGCGTTTTCTTAAATAGGATTGCAACCCCTCTTGCTTTTGAGTTAAAAGAAGATGCGACCATACTTCCTACCCAATCTCTCTTTAACTTTTGATGCTCTTTTTCCGTTAGATGTGTTTCTTGCAAGAAAGCTATATCTACTTCCAATTTTTTCATCTGTGTTAAAATTCTCTTCCTTTTTATCGGTCCATTTAACCCATTCACATTATAGCTTAAAAAATTTAATGTGTTATCCATTCATTCCTTTTTTTTTTTTTTTTTCCTTACCTTGATACCTCTTCCGGTATTTACATTGTACCGTATTTCAGTGTGCTCCCCTCCATAGTCCAGGTATAAAAACAGAAAAGAAATAAGAAAGATAGCGAAATAGACCCTCCCTCTAATGTTGTTAATAAATAGATTAGCAACATTACCCCCCTCTATTATACGAGGTGTGGTCCGCACCACACTTGTGCCCATGATTATGGTGGAGCATCCACATTCTCCAACCCCCCCCGATATATCAAGTACTTCTAAAAATTAACAATCCTTAATACAGTTAATCCCCTCTATAGTATACAGATATTATTAATAATCAATCATTCATGAATCTTCTTAAGCATTTCTCGATGGCAATTCTTCCGCATACTCTTCTTCTTTGACAAAGTCTTTAAAAAATTATTTTCTCCAGTGTTGATCATAATCTTCAAAGTAGCCGGATGCAGTAAAATAAACCTATAGCCTTTCTTCCATAGAATATTTTTTGCCTTATTAAATTCTTTTTTTCTGCTCAACAAGGCATTACTGATGTCTGGGTAAAAGATTATTTTAGTACCTTCATGTTCTATTGGTTTTCCCTCTCTTATATTATTCCCGACTGTTTTGAAAACCAATTCTCGATCTTGGTATCTTAAAAATTTAATCAACACAGATCTTGGCTTTTGATTAGCCGAGGGTTTCGGTCTTAGAGCCCTATGTGCTCTTTCTATTTCCATCGGACCTTGTTTATCTATTCCCAGAGTGGTCCCTATCCAATCTTGAAAAAAGTTAATTAGGTCTTCCCCCTCCACTCCCTCTGGCAAACCGACAATTTTAACATTATTTCTCCTGCTATAGTTTTCCAAGGCATCCAACTTCTCCGCCGTCTTTTTGCTTTCAATTGCTGCTGCAGTAATACTGTCTTCATTTTTTTCCACTCTAGATTTTAACATTTCATTTTCCATTTGCATATTATCCACTTTATTTGTCACTGTTTGAAATTTCTCCTCCATTTTTTTCAAAGCCTTACGAAATTTCTTGTTATCTCTCCTCATTAATTTGTTATCTCCTTCAATTTTCTTGAGCCTGTTAATAATTTCTTGAAGCATCGTTTTCATATTAGTCTCTGTATCTTCTTGCTTTTCTTCCTCTTCTTCATTTCCACTTCCACTGCTAGTGGAGTCTCCCGTTACCTCATCGTCACTCGAGTCCGAAACTCCAGACAAAACAGACAAAACATCAGCAGCCTCTCGGCAAACAGTGGGCTTTTTTGATAACTCACGGCGACTCCCTCGTATTTTGACCCGAGTCAAAGAGCGCTTGCTGGGAGTAGTAAATTCCAGCTTCATTCCGGAACCCTCCCCAGACTCACCGCCTGCCGAGGGGTCACCAAATCTAGTCCCCTGCTCCATCAGAGCTGTGGGCCCTCCTTCGATTTTTTTCCTTGATTCCTTTGCTTGCTTCTGTGGCAGTTGTACTCCTCCTTTTACTTTCTTGGAAGGCATCTGTACGTTCTGTATTCATTCTGATTTAATTTAAAGTACTTGATTCCTTTAGTTCGTCTTTTTTTTAGCAGTTTAGGGCTTTGTTGGGAGTGCTGAAAAGAGTGCTGAAAAGTTATGTCTACTCAGCCAAGCATTGGACACGCCCCCCCATTGGCCAAATGGTTTTATTAACTGGGTAAAAGCTCTTATAAACAACCTAAAGCCAAAGTGGTGACAAATGGCCAATCTTCTCAATCATTTAATTTGGAAAGATCTAGTAGACAGGGATGTCCCTTGTCACCGGCTTTATTTGTATTGGCCTTTAAAAAAGTTTTTAGATCAATTGATGAATAAGATCATACCAATGGATTCAAGGTTGTTTTTGCTAGGAGATACAAAAGGAATAATACCAAAGCTAAGTTTGGATAAACATCAGGAAAGATTTCTCAAAATATCATTAGCAGTAGCAAAAAAATGTGTTGCGGTCACATGGAAAGAACAAAATGAAATAAGATTTGAAAGATGGCATGCAGAAATGCGGAGTTGTATCCCATTAGAAAAAGCAACGTATAATCTGAGAAATGGATATGACTTCTTTTTGAAGGTGTGGAACCCATTCATGGCAAAGCTAGGATTAAGAATAGGAAGTAGTTAAATTCAAGATTGCTTTGATACCTAACAAGAATTTAAAAAGAAATTACTCGGAAGTGACTCCCTCGGGACTCCAGGTTTTTCTTTTTCTTTCTTTCTTCTGCTTTTTCTTTTTCCTTCTTTTGAACTGGGGGGTGGGGGGGGGGGGGGGTGGGGGGGAGGGGAGAAAATACAGAATACGTGTATAATCGAAGTTATAGGTCAGTGACTATTGTTTACTAAGGAATGTAAAATGTATAACGTATGGGTTCTGTTAAAACTTAAATAAAATATTAAAAAAAAAAAAAAGAACCAAACCCTATGGTACTGTTCATCATTTGCGATGAACTCAACCAATCTAGCCTCAGGAATGCACAGGTAACTAAAATCAACATCTCTCTCTCTCCCCCCCAGCTCATCCCCCTCGGCAGGGCTTAAGCACTCTGACCTACACGACCGGTAAGTATGCCTGCCGTTCCATTTGTCGCTCTCGTTTGTCATCCGAACATCTATTGGTGGTGCTCCTGCTGGCATTCAGAAAGATTTAATAACGAAGCACCAACGAAAAGAGCAACACAGCAGTGGTCTGAGGAGACCGGGGGTCTCCATTAGGTCTTCCCTCGGTCGATGAAGTTAAGCTATTTGCAGTTTCACAGAGCGAAGGCACAGTAATCGGTCCGATTGGATATGCGTTACGGAAGATTGAGTCGTAATATGAAGGCGAATTATCAGGAAATCAACTCAATCGAAGTCCGGGCTGCATACAAAGACTGTGGCAAACGTCAATAATGATCAGTTAATGGACGACGAAACAAATCTCCGTCATCAAACAATATAAATCTTTCATTTCAAAGGTGAATACAGACGCTATAATCTAGAATAAAGAGACATAACTGAGCGGGTCATGCAGCATCCGTAGAAGCAGCTGACGTAAGTTGAAGATTCGGGGCCATGAGACGGAGCAGAAGGCATCAATGATTAGAAAGTTGGAAAGTAAATGATGGGGCCGATCAATGGCAACATGTGAATGTTCCTGTGTAGCGTCGTGCATGGCTGGGGATCAGAGTGAAGATGTTCCGTCTGCCTGTACGGGAGGACTGGATGAAGCTCATGACGGAACAGATGGGGAGTGAAGAGAGAGGTTCCACTGAATGGAATAGACAGAGAGCGGGTGGTGAACAGAGTGGCGTCACTTGGTGTTAAATGTTATCTGTTCATGTTGGGATCTGTCCTCGTCTGGGGTGGGAATCTGCAATAAAGGGAGCAGGAATATGCACTTCCGTTTGCAGGGCAACGGGTCATGAATGGAAATTCCATCCCCGATGCAAAGACGACCTCACAGTGAATAATAATTGCCTATGGGATCCATTTTACTCCAGAAGACCTTCCTGCATCATTTATGGGTTCAAGGTGAATGTGTAAAAGATTAGTAGGAACCTGATGGGTAACTTTTTCACGCAAAGGATGGTGGATGTATGGAACAAGCTGCCAGAGGAGGTCGTTGAGGCAGGGACTGTCCAAACATGTAAGAAGCAGTTAGACAAGTACATGGATCGGACAGGTTTGGAGGCATATGGGCCAAACGCGCCCGGGTGGGAGTCGTGTGGCTGGAACATGTTGGCCGGTGTGGGCAAGTTGGGCCGAATGGCCTGTTTCCACTCTGTATCATTCTATGACTATGAGTCTATGCATGAATTGCTATCGGAATTAAGTATCTGTGCTCTCTGAAGGCAGATTTCCCGTGCATTTGGAATGATGCGGTGATCGGAATCGAACCCCTGTCACCTGCTCGGGATTCAACTGGTGAGGCACCGTTGCCGATTGATGAAAGGAGACGCACAAATAGCACAGTGTTTTCCCCGGAGCGGGAGCCGGAATAATGACAATCTGATGCAAAAACTCAGGAAACATAAAATCGGAAAATATGCGAGGATTTCTCACGGAATGATATCGCGCGTCCGGACGCCGTGAGACCAGCGGTCCGCGGTCTGTCGAGGGAAGTGTCCGGTTTCATCAAGAAATGCACGTGACGGCTGTTTTTCAATAGAGACATTTAGGTCTCGTCCTAATCAGAAGCCTTGGATGAAAAGGGAGATTCACACTTGGTTAATGTCCTGATCTAAGGCTTTGAAGCAAGATGACCCTGAACGGAACACGAAGGACAAGTGTGATCTCCGCAAGTCAAACAGGGATAAGAGGATTCCAAATCAGGCTGGGCGCTCAATTCAAGCAAGCGGGTGCCTGGCGACTGCATTGGCTCTGATGACCACCACGGTTTACGAGCCGAACAATGCATCTCAACTGTTGGATAACCCGCTTTGAACAGGGAAACACAGTTTCATCAATACGTATTCACCCACCACCCGATGGTTCTGTCTAATACATCCCGATGGCAGAGATCATAAAGCATGGACACATATAGCGCGGAAACAGGCCGTGCCGCCCAACGTCCACGTGTGGATTAAAATGGACCATCTGATCTAATTCGGTTTGCCCACATCCCCGAAAACCTTTCCAAACCGTGTACCCGTCCAAATGTCCTTCACATTGTGTGTGGCTCAGCATGTTTCTGGGCAGGTTGCTTCACATTTCCTGAACCCTCTGAATGAAATAGTTGTCCCTCACGTTTATATTAAACATTAACACCTCTCACCTTAAACCCATGTCCTATCGTGCTTGATTTTCCTACCCTGTTAAATAGACTGTGCATTCACTCCATTTATTCCACTCATACCCTTTTCGCCTGTAGAGGTCACCTCTCAGGTCCCTGTGCTTCTAGGAATAAAGTCCAAACCTGTCCAACCAAGCCCTATACCCCAGGCCCTCGAGTGCTGGCAACATTTTCATCAATCAAGCATGATGGCATCTTTCGCGAAGATTAATTCTCGGTGATCGGTCGGTCCGCACGAACCATCTGGCCCGGTTTTGAAATCGTGCGCCTTTCAACGTATTCGCCGCCATCTGTAAACATTGGTTTGGTGTCAGTTGCAAACATACTAACTATGGGCGCACAAGTAGAGTTGCTGCCTTACAACGCTTGCAGCTAAAGACCCTGGTTCGATTCCGACTACGGTGCTGTCTGTTCGCGGTTCGTACGTTCCCTCTTCAGTTTCCCCCGAGATTGTTGGTTTCCTTCCACACTCCAAAGACCTACAGGCTTGTAGGTTAAATGGCTTGGTATGAGCCAAGTGCATGTAGGATTGAGTTAATATGCGGGGATCGCTGGTTAGAGCGGACTCGATGGGCCGAAGGGCTTGTTTCCGCGCTGTAAGTTTAGACTTTGGTAAAGGACAGTGATCAGCAGGAGGATAAAACAAATATCTTCCGCCGAGCCAGAAAAAAAGTTTCCTATCAAAAGGAAATAAAGATACTAAACCTGGAATCTTGAATCTTGGAGGAACTCAGCTGGTCAAGCAGGTCTGTGAAAGCAACAGGTCTAATTCGACGTTTCGGCCCTACTCCCAGTGAGGTCGAGCACAAGGAGCTGAATTATTATAAAACAGGTAAAGGTTTCACTGAGATTGTCAGGGAGAACATGGGATGGGCTGTGTAGCATAGCGTATGACTGAGGGTCGAATGAGATGTTCCGTCTATCTGTTCGGGAGGACAGGATGAAGGTCCTGACGGAACAAATGGGAAGTGAGGAGAAAGATTCCACAGAGAGAAATAGACAGAGGGAGGGTGGTGAACAGACTGATGACACTGGGTGTGAACATACCGTCTGGATGTTGAGGTCTGCTCTAGTTAATTGTGGAAAGCTGGAATATGAGAGCAGAAAAACGCACTAATGCTAATATACGAAAATAACTGCAGATGCTGGTACAAATCGAAGGTATTTATTCACAAAGTGCTGGAGTAACTCGGCAGGTCGGGCAGCATCTCGGGAGAGAAGGAATGGGTGACGTTTCGAGTCGAGACCCTTCTTCAGACCCTTCACTAATGCTAATGGTATGTTGGCCTTCATAACGAGAGGATTTGAGTATAGGAGTAAAGAGGCCCTTCTGAAGTTGTACCGGGTGAGACCACAGCTGGAGTATTGTGTGCAGTTTTGGTCTCTTAATTTGTGGAAGGACATCCTTGCTATTGTGGTAGGTCCGGATGATAATCCCCGGGATGGCGGAACTGTCACATGGGGAAAGTTTGTAAAGATTGGGCTTGTCTTCACTGGAATTCAGTAGTAGCTGGCTGCCCTGATAACTAGATGGCTGGATAACCAGTGAGCTACATTTCTAGCCAATAGGATGGACAGCCAGAGAGCATATTAGTTGTCTAGATAGAAACATAGTTTGCTACCTGGATAGCTACCTACCCGCATTGCATAACTTGAAAGCTAGAAAGCTGGATGTGTAGATAGATGAATAACTAGATTGCAAGATCGCTAGCTAGAGATATAGGCAGCTCTCTGCGGGGTGCGCGCTCTCTCTCGCGAGACCCACAGAGGGAGATCTAGCCATATCTAGCTTTGTGGATAGCTACCTTGCAAGCTAAATTGACAGATAGATCGCTCACGCCGGCTATATATATATATGGTTGGATGCCGAGATGGCTAAATGGCTTTCTGGCTAGACGGTTGGAAGGCTAGCTGGCTACTTTGGAAATTGATCAGCTGGGAAGCTGGCTCGCTGGGTAGATGGCGAGCTGAATAAAGCCAGATGGCTGGATGGGCAGATGGCGAGATGGCTTGATAAGTAGATGGCTAGAAAGCTTGATGACCAGCTGGCTAGATAGCTAGATAGCTTAGCAGCTAGCTAGATAGATAGATGACTACATGGCTAAATGGCTGGAAAACTAGGTAGCAATAGGTGGTAGGTAGATAGCTAGATAGCCAGTTTAAGAAACAAATAGCTAGATTCATTGCTACAGAGATAAATGGATAGATAGCTCTATAATTAAATGACTAGATAGCTCGTTAGTCTGCTAGCTAGATAGCTGGATAGCTAGATAGGTGGATTGCTAGCCAACATGATAGATAACTAGGTAGATAGCTAAATATGTAGCTAGCTAGATAATAAGGTAGCTCGCTTGGTAAATTCCTACAAGACTAAATAACTATATAGCTAGGTGGATAGCTAGATAGGGAGATAGATAGACAGATAGACAGATAGATAGATAGCTAGTTAGTCTGTTAGCTATAGAGCTAGCCAGCTGGATGAATAGACAAATTGATAGGTAGCAGGCTCCCTACAGAGGTGGATAGCTGTTTAGCTAGTTAGCATGACAGCTAGGAAGCTGGATATCAAGTTATATAGATTGATTACCAGCGGGAAAGACAGCCAGATAGCGTGTTAGCTTTCTAGATAGCCAAATACCTGCATTGCTAGATAGCTTAAACGCTAGACAGATGGATGGTGTGATAGCTGCATAGATGGATGGTGTGATAGCTGCATAGCAAAAATAGTTAGCTAATTGCGTAGGCAGCTCTTTGTAGAGTGCGGTCTCTCGCTCGCTCGCTCTCGGGGGGGGGGGTGAAAGGGAAAACGAGAGAGACCCCTTTCGATCTAGCTAGATAGCTCATTAATCGCTATAAATCTCTCTTGCGATCTGGCTCGTGAGCTATCTACTGGTATAGCTGTCTAGATGCCTAGCTCACTAGCCATCTAGCAAAGGTTCATCAAGCTAAACCCGCTATCTGGCCGCCAAATCTGCTGGCTAACAATTTAGTTATCTAGTTATCTATCTCTCTAGCCCTCAGGCAAGTTAGTGACCTAGCTATGTTGCTACCAAAATAGTTAGCTCTTTACCTATCAATCAAGCTATCTCGAGAACTGGATTGCTAGCCAGCAGGATAGACTGCCAGACAGCGTGTGAGCTATCTCGATAGCAAGATAGCGAACTACCTAGATAGCTATCTACATGCAATGCTAGACAGCTAGAAAGCTGGATATCTGTATATCAGCTATCAGCGAGATAGCTGGAGATATTGATAGTAAATAGGTAGCTCTCTATCTAGGCAGCTATTTGACGGGTGCGCCCTCTCTCTCTCTCATCCTCTGTGGCCCTCGTGAGAGAGGGTGATCTTGTTGAGTGGGAACGATAGGTTAGCCATGATAGAATGCAGGAGTGGACTCGATGGGCCTTGGTGCAATAACTCTGCTGCTATGACTTTTGTACCCAGTGTTCTTTTTTAACAGTGCACTGCTGCATCCACACACAGTGCACCCCAGTGGATGTACAGTAGCAATAGACTGTCACATCGCTCTCCCGTGGACGAACATCAGCAGCACACTGCAACATCCACACACAGCGCACCCCAGTGGATGTACAGTGGCAATATACTGTCATGGCGCCCTCCCCTGGATGAACATCAGCAGCACACTGCAACATCCACACACAGCGCACCTCAGTGCATGCACAATAGCAATATACTGTCATGGCGCCCTCCCCTGGATGAACATCAGCAGCACACTGCAACATCGACACACAGCGGACCCCAGTGGATGAACAGTAGCAATAGACTGTCACATCGCTCTCCTGTGGACGAACATCAGCAGTACACGGCAACATCCACACACAGCACCCTCCCGTGGATGAGCATCAGCAGCACACTGCAACATCGAGGCACAACAGCCCTCACTGTCTGTACAAAATAAGTGCATCGCGCATCAGCATTGCTTATGATGGACCTTGTGTTCCCAATGCGAAACAAGCAAATCGTGGTAGTACGTTTAGAGTAATAAATAAGCCACGTAGAATGCTTGTTATATTTGACCGAGTCATTGAATATTCAAAGTCAGATGTCAATATTCAACTTTAGAGAACTTTACTTCGGCCGCTTTTGCAGCATTGTGTACAGTTATGTTCGCTCTCGTACACGAAGGATATGGGCGCTTCGGAAATCGTGTTCAAGACGTTTACAAGAACATCGCCTGGAGCGTATGAACAACCAGACGTTGGCCTGATTCATCGGAGTTCGGGCAGTAACCTGATAGATCGATATCAAATTATGAGAGGCAAATATGTGGTAAACAGTCAGAACATTCCTCTCAAGATGGAAATATCAAGTATTGAAGGCCACCCCTTTATGGTGGTGAAAGGGATGAAGTTTAAACGAGGTGTGCGGGGAAAGCAAGGGGCAGTAAGTCCATCGAACGCAATACCGCAGGTGGGCATTGGGTGATAAGGAATAGGAGTAGAATTAGACCATTCGGCCAATCGTCTTATCCGCCAATCTTTTGCCCTCCAAACCCCATTCTCCTGCCTTCTCCCCATAACTTCTGATACCTGTATTAGTCAAGAATCTTTCTGTCTACGCCTTTAAATATTCACTGACGTGACCTATACAGCCCGTTGTGGCAAATAATTCCACAAATTCATCACCTTCTGACTAAATAAATTTCTGATCATCTTCAAAAGAGAACGTAGATTAATTCTGGGGAAATGATCTCTTGTCCGAGACGCTCCCACAAGTCGAAACATACTTTCCACATCCACTGGATCTAAACCATTCACATATCTGTATGTTTCAATGACGTCCACCCTCATACTTCTAAACTCCGAGTGCAAGCCGGGAGCCGACAAACGCTCGCCATAAGTTAACTTATTGCTGGGATCATTCTTGTAAACCTCCTCTGGAACCTCTCCAGAGCCAGCACGCATTTCCTCTGATATGGTGCCCAGAATTGCTCACAATATTCCAAATGCGGCCTTCCCAGCGCCTTGTATAGCCTCAACATTACATCTGTGTTTCTGTATGCAAGTCCTCTTGAAATAAATGCAAGCAATGAGTTTGCTTCCATTAGACAATAGACAATAGACAATAGACAATAGGTCCAGGAGCAGGCCATTCGGCCCTTTGAGCCAGCACCACCATTCCATGTGATCATGGCTGATCATTCTCACCGATTCAACTTGCAGATAAAAAAATTGGGAATCCTTAACCAGCACTCCCAAGTCCCTTTGCACTTCCGATTTATGCATTATTTCCCCACTTAGACAATAGTCTACGCCATTATTCCTACTACCAAATACTTCGCACTTTGCTACACTATATTCCATCTGCCACTTCTCTACCCATTCCTCCAACATGTCCAAGTCCTTCTGCGGAGTCCATGCTTTCTCTAAACTACCTGCCCTTCCACCTCTTTTCGTAACATCCGCAAACCTGGCCACAAAGCCTTCAACCCCCTCGTCCAAATCATAATATAAAACGTGGAGTAGCGGACAAACACCGATCCTTGAAGATCTCCACTAGTTATTGTTAGCCAACGAGAAAAAAATCCCCCTTTATTGCCACTCTTTTTCTTCTGCCCTCCAGCCAACCTGTTATCCATGCTGGTATCTGCCCTTTGACCCCGTGGGCTCTCATCTTCCTAAGCAGCCATCTTGTGACACCTGGTCAAAGGATTTCTGAAAGTAAAAGTAAACAACATCTTCTGTCTCTCCTTTGGCTGTTTTGCTATTTACTTCTTCAAATAATTCCAGCAAATTTATCAAACACGACCTTCCATTCACAAAGCCATGCCAACTTATGCCTATTTCATCGTGCACTTATAAATACTCTGTCGCATCATCCTGTATAACGGTTCCTAAAATCTTACCACCCACTCCACTGGTGTTGGAGGCAGATACAATACTGATATTTAAGACAAGTTCAGATTTTCAGGTAATGAAGGGCATTGCATTGCGAGCAGGCAGGTAAGGTTGGTCGTCCCATGTTCGGCACAGCTATTATTAGCCGAAAGTCCTGCCGTGCCTTGCACTTCGTGTAGGAAAGAAATGCAGATGCTGGTTTAAATCGAAGGTAGATACAAAATGCTGGTGTAACTCAACGAGACAGGCAGCATCTCTGGAGAGAAAGAATGGGTGACGTTTCGGGTCGAGACCCTTCTTTAGACTGATGTCGGAGAGGTCGACGGGAAAGTGATAGAATGTTGTTGGAGACAGTGAGACTAGTGGGATAGCTGGGAAGGAGGAGGGATGGAGAGAGAGGGGAAACAATGGCTAATTGAAGTTAGATAAGTCAATGTTCATATCGCTGGTATGTTAGATGCCCAAGCGAAGTATGAGGTGCAGTTCCTCCAATTTGCGCTGGGCCTCACTCTGACAATGGAGGATGCCAAGGACAGAAATTTCAGATTGGGAATGGGGGAGCGGGGGTGAGTTAAAGTGCTGAGCAACCGGGAGATCAGGTACGACTGTGTGGAGCTGTTCAGCGAAACGATCGTCGAGCTTGCGCTTGGTCTCGCCGATGTCACTCCATCAGTACTATCCCGCAGTATACCGTTATACCAGTACTACCCTACAGTGCGTCACTCCATCAGTACTATCCCACAGTATACCGTTACACCAGTACTACCCTACAGTGCGTCACTCCATCAGTACTATCCCGCAGTATACCATTACACCAGTACTACCCTACAGTGCGTCACTCCATCAGTGCTACCGCACAGTGTCACTCCATCAATTCCATCCCACATTATGTCACAACAATAGTACTACCGCACAATGTGTCACCCCATCAGAACTACCCCAGAATGTGCCATTATTTCAACACTACCCTACGTTAGGTTACTCCATCAATACTACTTTACAGTCTCTCACTCCATCAATACTACATGTTACTCCATTAGTCGTACACAAGATTGTGCCACTCTCATCAGTACAACCCCCATAGTATGTCATTCCATCATTTCTTCCCGGCGGTGTTTCACTCTGTCAGTACCATCTTAAGAATGTAATTTCATCAGCTCTACCCACAGTTTTTCACCCCTTCAATAATACCATCGAATGTGTCACTATATCAGTACTACCCCAAAATATACCAGTCCTTCACTCCATCAGCCCAATCTCACTGTGTCACTCCATCAGTAATTCCCCACAGTATAAGTATTTCCCCACAATGCCTCACGCCATTAGCACTACCCGATTTTTATCATTCATTCAGGACTATCCCAGTGGGTCACTCCATAAGTGCTGCCACAAATTGTGTCATTCCATCGGTATTACCAAACAGTGTGTCATTGCATTAGTACTACATCACAGTTTGTCATCACAATAGTACTACCGCTCAGTGTGTCACTCCGTCGGTGAAACCACACAGTGTCTCACTGCATCAATACAACTCAATATTGTTACACTACATCGGCACTGCCCAACATCATGTGCAACCCTAGAACGTGTCACTCCATCAATGCTCCCCGCAGTATGTTCTTCCATCAGTACTCCCCAAAGTGTTTCACAACATCAGGACTACCTCAAATCTGCCATTCCATCCGCATTACCCCACAGTGTGCTAACCCATCGCAGCGACTCCATAGTGTGTAATTCCATCACTATTTCACCACAGTTTTTCATCGCAACTGTACTACCGCAGAGCGTGTCAGTCCATCAGTATTACTGCGTCACTCCAACAGAACGTGCTATTACATCCGTGCTACCCCACAGTGTGTCATTCCATCAATACACCTCACAGTACGTCATTACACCAGTACTACTCCACAGTGTTACACTCCATCAGTACAACACTGGAGCGTGGGCACTCCATCTGTACTACCCTACAATATGTTATTCCATCAGTACTACACCATAGTGATGCACTCCATCAGTACTGCCTTAAGATTGTTATTCCATTTTGTACAACCACACAGACTCATTCAATTAGTATTACCCATCAGTGTAACTCTCCATCTGTACTGCCCCACCGTCAGTCCTTACCATTCCACAATGTGCAACCCGACAGTACCACCAAAGATTGGGTCAATACTTCGGTATTAGCCCACTGTGCGCCATTCTGTCCACACTACCCCAAGTGTGTCATTCAATCAGCACTACACCGAAGTATCTCACTCCGTCATTACAACCGCGCAGTGTGTCAGTCCATCAGTAATACGCACCGTGTGTCACTCCATCAGTACTGCTCCAC
>NW_027601280.1:137679-165782 GCF_053455715.1 Rhinoraja longicauda
CAGATTGTATTAGTTCAATTTCTGAATCCTACATAAATAAATATTTATTTAAGTTGCTGTATATTCCAAAATGCAGATTGTATTTGTTCAAGTTATGAATCCAACATAAATAAATATTTTGGATAACACACAACTCTTGTTTATTCTTTATCCCATAATCAATAAAAGAGGCAAGTGCTCTCTCTCTCTCAACACACACAGTCTGTGCCTCTCTCTCTCACTCTCTTTCTGACTCTCTATATTTATTCCAGTTGCCACATATTCCAAAATGCAGATTGTATCAGTTTAATTTAGGAATCCTACACAAAAAAATCATCCCCCCCCACGGCAACAGATGACGCTCTGCGCTGTGGCGCGGCGGCCAATCAGGGGTCTCGTTCTGCCCAGGCAACAGGAGACGCAAAAAGGCATGTGCGCGGCGGCCAATCAGAGTTGTTCTTTCCACCCTGGCAACAGACGACGACAAAGGCATAGGCGCGGCGGGCCACTCAGAGGTCCCGTTATACCCTGTGGGCGCGGTGGCCAATCAGAGGTACTCTTTCTCCCCTGGCGTCAGATAACGCTTTTGCGCTGCAGCGCGGTGACCAATCAGAGGTGCTCCTCTCCTGGGAACAGATGACGCAATAGACATGGGCGCGGCGGCCAATCATAGGTCGCTTTAAACCCTGGCAACAAATGACGCCATAGACTTTGGCGCGGCGGCCAATCAGCGGTGCTCTTTCTCCCCTAGGATCAGATGACGCAATGCGCTGTGGCGCAGGTGACCAATCAGCGGCGTTCTTTCTCCCAAGCACTAAATGACGCTATAGACATGGGCGCGGCAGCCAATCAGAGATCCCTTTTTAGTCCTGGCATCAGATGACGCTTAAAGGCATGGGTGCGGCGACCAATCAGCGGTCCCGTTCAAACCCGGCAAACAGATGATGCCATAGACATGGGCGCGGTGGCCAATCAGAGGTCCCGGCAACAGGATACGTCGGCCAATCGTCTGCCGCTCTTCCACCTGGCCAATCAAAGGCCTCTTTCCCCCCTGGCAACAAAAGACGCCATAGCAATGGGCGCGGCGGCCAATCGGAGGCGCCCTTTCTCCCCTAGCGGGGAGACATATGCACACTGATTGTCATACTTACGCACATGATTGACACGCCTATGCACACTGATTGACACGCCTATGCACACTGATTGACATGCCTATGCACACTTATTGACACGCCTCTGCACACTGATTGACACGCCTATGCACACTGATTGACACGCTTATGCACACTGATTGACACACCAATGCACACTGATCGACACGCCTATGCACGCTGATTGACACGCCTATGCACACTGATTGACACGCCTATGCACACTGATTGACACGCTTATGCACACTGATTGACACACCAATGCACACTGTTCGACACGCCTATGCACGCTGATTGACACGCCTATGCACACTGATTGACACGCCTATGCACGCTGATTGACACGCCTATGCACACGGATTGTCACACCTTTGCACACTGATTGACATGCCTATGCACACTGATTGTCACACCTATGCACACTGATTGACACGCCTGTGCACACTGATTGACATGCCTATGCACACTGATTGACACGCCTATGCATAGATTGACACACCTAACTTGTTTCCTGCATCTAACTTGTCCGATCCCTGGTGAGACCACACCTGGAGTATTGTGTGCAGTTTTGGTCTCCTAATTTGAGTTTCGGAGCAAGGAGGTCCTTCTGCAGTTGAACAATATAATACAATACAATACAATATATCCTTATTGTCATTGTACAGGAGTAAAACAAGATTGGGAATGTGCCTCCCATACGATGCAATAAATGAATTAGCTAGTCAGTATTAATTTAAACAACCCAATGAAACAAATTAGAACAGTTTTATAACAAAATAAAGTGCAAGTAGATGTTGAAAGACTGGAGCTACTAGGCTTGTATACACTGGAATTTAGAAAGATGAGAGGAGATCTTATCGAAACGTATAAGATTAATAAGGGTTTGGACACGTTAGAGGCAGGAAACATGTTCCCAATGTTGGGGGAGTCCAGAACCATGGGCCACAGTTTAAGAATCAGGGGTAGGCCATTTAGAATGGAGATGAGGAAAAACCTTTTCAGTAAGAGAGTTGTGAATCTGTGGAATTCTCTGCCTCAGAAGGCAGTGGAGGCCAATTCTCTGAATGCATTCAAGAGAGAGCTAGATAGAGCTCTTAAGGATGGCGGAATCAGGGCGTATGGGGAGAAGGCAGGAACGGGGTACTGATTCAGTAGCCATGATCACATTGATTGGCGGTGTTGCCTTGAAGGGCCGAATGGCCTCCTCCTGCACCTATTGTCTATTGTCTATCTGTGCCGGTTCACTCTGCGATGTGACCATCCGACTCAGCAGGACCGGTTCATAGCAGCTATGGCCCTGGGGATGAAGCTGTTCCTGAGTCTGGAGGTGCAGGCATAGAAGGCCTTGTATCGTCTGCCCGATGGTGGAGGTCCCCAACAGACTGTTGCAGGGGTGTGAGGAGTCTTTGCGGATGCTGGTGGCTTTTCTGAGGCATCGTGTGTTCTAGATGCCCTCCAAGGCTGGTAGCTGTGTTCTGATGGTCCTCTGAGCTCTATGGACTACCCGCTGAAGTGCTTTCCTTTCTGCCTCCGTGCAGCTGAAGTACCACACAGGGATGCCATGCGTTAGGATGCTCTCTATGGTTCAGCGGTAGAAGGTCGTCAGCAGCTGTTGGGGCAGACCGGACTTCTTCAGTGTTCTTAGGTAGAACAGTCGTTCTTGACCAGCGCAGCGGTGTTATTGGACCATGTTAGATCCTCCGAAATGTGGGTGCCTAGAAACTTGAAGCTGGACACTCTCGCCACACTGTCCCCGTTGATAAAGGTCGGGGCGTATTCCCCGTTGTGTGACCTACGGAAGTTGATGATTAGCTCCTTGGTTTTGGTGGTGTTTAGGGGCAGTTTGTTATCCGAGCGCCAGTCCGTCAGGTTCTGTAGTGTGTTTGATCACCGTTGGTGATCAGCCCGATCACCGTTGTGTCGTCTGCAAACTTGACAATGGTGTTGGTGTCGAATGCAGGAACACAGTCGTGTGTGAAGAGGGATTAGAGCATTGGGCTCAGAACACAGCCCTGTGGTGTGCCGGTCGGTACTCAGGGTGATAGTGGAGGACAGGTGCGGGCCCATTCTCACTGCCTGCGGTCGCTCCAGCAGGAAGTCCAGGAGCCAGTCGCATAACGACGAGCTGAGGCCTAGCTGGTGGAGTTTGGTGATGAGCTTGGTGGGGATGACCGTGTTTGAAGGCAAAGCTATAGTCAATGAGTATCATCCTCACGTACGTGCCCTGTCTCTCCAGGTGAGTCAGGACAGTGTGAAGACCCAGAGAGATGGCATCCTCTGTGGATCTGTTTGCCTTATGTGCACATTGATGCGAGTCCAATGAGTCAGGGATGCTGGATTTGATGTGTGAGAGGAACAGCCTTTCAAAGCACTTCATGACTACCGGAGTTTGGGCAACCGGGCGATAGTCGTTCAGGTTGGTGATCTTTGCTTTTTTCGTCACCGGCACTATGGTAGACGACTTCAGGCACTTGTGGATTGTAGCCAGAGATAACAATAGGTTCAAAATCCTGGTGAATACCTCAGCCAACTGTTCAGCACAGTCCCTAAGTAACCCTTCCTTGAACTCCATCCGAGCCTGCGGCCTTGTGTGGCTTGACCGTTCGCGGAGTGAGACCGCACCTGGAGTACTGTGTGCAGTTTTGGCCTCCAGATTTGAGGAAGGACGTCCTTGCTGTTGAGGGCGTGCAGCGTAGGTTCACCAGGTTAATCCCCGGAATGGCGGGACTGTCGTATGTTGAAAGACTGGAGCGACTGCAGACTGCACATTTGCCGATGATACAAAGCTGGGTGGTAGTGTGAACTGTGAGGAAGATGCTATGAGGTTGCAGGGTGACTTGGACAGGTTGTATGAGTGGGCGGATGCATGGCAGATGCAGTTTAATGTGGATAAGTGTGAGGTTATCCACTTTGGTGGTAAGAATATGAAGGCAGAGTATTATCTGAATAGTGTCATGTTAGGAACAGGGGATGTACAACGAGATCTGGGTGTCCTAGTGCATCAGTCACTGAAAGGAAGCATGCAGGTACAGCAGGCAGTGAAGAAAGCCAATGGCATGTTGGCCTTCATAACAAGAGGAGTTGAGTATAAGAGCAAAGAGGTCCTTCTGCAGTTGTACAGGGCGCTAGTGAGACCACACCTGGAGTGCTGTGTGCAGTTTTAGTCTCCTAGTTTGAGTATAGGAGCAAAGAGGTCCTTCTGCAGATGTACAGGGTCTTAGTGAGACCGCACCTGGAGTACTGTGTGCAGTTTATGTCTCCAAATTTGAGGAAGGATATTCTTGCTATTGCGGGCGTGCAGCGTAGGTTCACCAGGTTAATTCCCGGAATGGCGGGACTGTCGTATGTTGAAAGACTGGAGCGACTAGGCTTGTACACACTGGAATTTAGAAGGCTCTTATCGAAACGTATAAGATTATAAAGGGGTTGGACACGTTAGAGGCAGGAAACATGTTCCCAATGTTGGGGGAGTCCAAAACAAGGGGCCACACAGTTTAAGAATAAGGGGTCGGCCATTTAGAACGGAGATGAGGAAAAACGTTTCCAGTCATTTAGTCGTGAATCTGTGGGACTCTCTGCCTCAGAACGCAGTGGAGGCCAATTCTCCGGATGCAATCAAGAGAGAGCTAGATAGAGCTCTTAAGGATAGCGGAGTCAGGGGGTATGGGGAGAAGGCAGGAACGGGATACTGATTGAGAATGGTCAGCCACGATCACATTGAATCACGGTGCGTACAGGCTCGAAGGGCCGAATGGCCTTCTCCTGCACCTATTGTCTATTGTCTATTGTCTATTGAATGGGGAGAATCACAGCTTGTGGGGGTGAGGGGAATGGGAGGTATCCAGATTTGGGGAGTAGAGGAAGGGAGATAGCCAGCTGGGGAGTGTTAGCCTGCTGGGGTGGGATGTAGCCAGCTCGAGGGAGTAATGGATGCAAGGTAGCCAGTTTGGGGCAGTAAGGGGGAATGGGAGATACCAAGCTTGGGGAGTGAGGGATGAGAGGGAAACAGCTTACGGGAGTAAGGGACTGGAGGTACCCAACTTAGCTCGGTAAGGGAAGGGAGGTAGCCAGGTTAGGGGGTAAGGGATTGGGGGGTAACCAGCTTGGGGGAGTAAGCTGGAATGGGAGGAAGCAATCGGAGGAGGTGTAAGGGATGGGAGGTTATAAACTTGGGGGAGGCCATTTTGTTGAGAGAAACAGCGAGCACATGTGGCGGCCATTTTGTTGGCAGAAACAGCGAGCACATGTGGCGGCCATTTTGTTGACAGAAACAGCGAGCACATGTGGTGGCCATTTTGTTGGCAGAAACAGCGAGCACATGTGGCTTCCTCCTGCACCTATCTTTCTATGGTTTCATGGGTTTACCGTGAAAAGCTGACGGGTGGAGAATTCCATCCCGGATCCACGGACCGGTTCACAGTGAGTGATAATTGGCCATGGAACACATTTAACTCAATTAAAAATTCTTGCTTTTTAGTAATGTGTGCTGATTGCGATCTGAGCGAAATCTCCGCTGCTCCAGAGAGGCGGATTGCCCATGGTTTGGGCAAACTGCGGTGACAGGTAATCAAACCCTGGCCGACTGCTCAGCAGGCAGCTGGTGTGCTGTGATCAATAACTGAAGAAAGCAGACGCACAACAGCATGTCTCTTCCCCAGATTCCAGAGCAGCAATAGTGACGATCAGACGCACCAAATTTAGAAAATGAAACGCGGAAACTACCCACTGCGAGAAATTATCCCCGAATGATCAATTGATTGACTGCTGGGTATCAATTCCCGTTCTGTACACCGGATGTCCCCATTATCCAAAAGCTGGAAGTTGGGCAACGCCCGGGAATTGTTCGCCCGGGGTGGAACTAAAATGAGAGTCAGCGCTTCAGTGTCTGAGGAACTAAAAATAGAACTTCGCACAGCTCGCAACAGTTGGCAAATTGAATCTTTGATATAAAATGTTATTTTCAAGCAAGTGCGGTTGGTTTCTAAATTATGCCCAACCATGGAAAAGCAATCAGAGGCCAGTTCACGACTCATCCCCGGCTGTCTTCCAGTCACACAATCCCACTCTATTTATAGTTATTGAGTCAAACAGCACGACGGAAAACCTTATGGAACAAGCTGACTATGCCACGAAATAGTTCAGTTAGCTTAGTTCAGTGGTACTGAAGGCTGATAACTCCTCAGCGCCTGATGGTCTGCATCACCGAGTACTGAAGGAGATGGCTCTAGAAATCGTGAACGCATGGGTGATCATTTTCCAATGTTCAATGGACTCAGGATGAGTTCCTGTGGATTGGAGGGGAGCGAATGTTAACCCATTTTTCAAGAAAGGAGCGAGAGAGAGAAAACGGGGAATTATAGACCAGTTAGCCTGACATCGGTGGTGGGGAAGATGCCGGAGTGAAATATGAAAGAAGTAATAACGGCGCATTTGGATATCAGTAAACGGATTGGTCCAAGTCAGCGTGGATTTATGATGGGGAAATCCTGCTTGACTATCTTCTGATTTTGTTTTGAGGATGTGACAAGTAAAATGGATGAAGAACCAGTGGATGTAGTGTATCTAGGCGTTCAGGAAGGCTTTGGTAAGGTCCCACACGGAGATTGGTGAGCAAGATTAGAGCACATGGTATTGGGGGAAGGGTATTGACATGGATAGATAATTGGTTTGCAGATAGGAAGCAAAGAGTGGGAATAAATGGGTCCCTTTCAGAATGGCAGGCACTGGCGAATGGAGTGCCGCAAGGCTCGATGCAGGGGCGCAACTATTTACCATATATATTAATGATTTGGATGATGGAATTAGAAGTAACACTAGCAAGTTTGCAGATGACACAAAGCTGGGTGGAGGTGTGAACTGCGAAGAGGATGTTAGGAGATTGCAGGGTTACTTGGACAGGTTGAGTGAGTGGGTAGATGCAAGGCAGATGCAGTATAATATTGATAAATGTGGGGTTATCCACTTTGGCGGCGAAAACAAATAGGAAAATTATTATCTCAATGGTGTCAGATTCGGGAAAGGAAAGAACCAGGGGCCACTGTCTAAGAATAAAGGGGAGGCAATTTAAAACGGAGTTGCAAAAAAAAAATCACCCTGATATTCGTGACTTCGTGGAATTCTCTGCCACAGAAGACAGTGGAGGCCAATTCACTGGATGCATTTAAAAGTGAGTTGGACAGAGCTCTTGGAGCTAGTGGAATCAAGGGATACGGGGAGAAGGCAGGCACGGCTTACAGATTGTGGATGATCAGCCATGATCACAATGAATGGCGGTGCTGGCTCGAAGGGCCAAATGGCCACCTCCTGCACCTATTTATCTATGTTTCTATGTCTCTAATACCCGTTCACTATGTGTAGTCCATTTAATCGACCGGGGCAATTCACCGCAACCATCGTGTCGGCGGTCCACATACCACACAAAGCCAACATCAAGGTGGCAGCGGATGAATTATACTCGGTCATGAACTCTCTTTAAGAACCAAACCCTATGGTACTGTTCATCATTTGCGATGAACTCAACCAATCTAGCCTCAGGAATGCACAGGTAACTAAAATCAACATCTCTCTCTCTCTCTCCCAGCCCATCCCCCTCGGCAGGGCTTAAGCACTCTGACCTACACTACCCAGTAGGTATGCCTGCCGTTCCATTTGTCGCTCTCGTTTGTCATCCGATCATTTATTGGTGGTGCTCCTGCTGGCTTTCAGAAAGATTTAAGAACGAAGCACCAACGAAAAGGTCAACACAGCAGTGGTCTGAGGAGACCGGGGGTTTCCATTAGGTCTGACCTCAGTCGATGAAGTGGAACACTTATTAAGCTATTTGCAGTTTTACCGAGCGAAGGCACAGTAATCGGTCCGATTGGATAAGCGTTGGGGAACATTGAGTCGTAATATGAAGGCGAATTATCAGGAAATCAACTCAATCGAAGACCGGGCTGCATACAAAGACTGTGGCAAAGCTCAATAATGATCAGTTAATGGACGACGAAACAAATCTCCGTCATCAAACAGTACAAATTTTTCATTTCAAAAGAGAATACAGATGCTGTAATCTTGAATAAAGAGACATAACTCAGCGGGTCATGCAGCATCCGTAGATGCAGCTGACGTAAGTTTTAGATTCGGGGCCATGAGACGGAGCAGAAGGCATCAATGATTAGAAAGTTGGAAAGTAAATGATGGGGCCGATCAATGGCAACATGTGAATGTTCCTGTGTAGCGTAGTGCGTGGCTGGGGATCAGAGTGAAGATGTTCCGTCTGCCTGTACGGGAGGACTGGATGAAGCTCATGACGAAACAGATGGGGAGTGAAGAGAGAGGTTCCACTGAATGGAATAGACAGAGAGCGGGTGGTGAACAGAGTGGCGTCACTTGGTCTTAAATATTATCTGGGCATGTTGGGATCTGTCCTCGTCTGGGGTGGGAATCTGCAATAAAGGGATCAGGAAGATGCACTTCCGTTTACAGGGCAACGGGTCAGGAATGGAAATTCCATCCCCGATGCAAAGACGACCTCACAGTGAATAATAATTGCCTATGGGATCCATTTTACTCCAGAAGACCATCCTGCATCATTTATGGGTTCAAGGTGAATGTGCAAAAGATTAGTAGGAACCTGATGGGTAACTTTTTCACGCAAAGGATGGTGGATGTATGGAACAAGCTGCGAGAGGAGGTCGTTGAGGCAGGGACTGTCCAAACATGTAAGAAGCAGTTAGACAAGTACATGGATCGGACAGGTTTGGAGGCATATGGGTCAAACGCGCCCAGGTGGGAGTCGTGTGGCTGGAACATGTTGGCCGGTGTGGGCAAGTTGGGCCGAATGGCCTGTTTCCACTCTGTATCATTCTATGACTATGAGTCTATGCATGAATTGCTATCGGAGTTAAGTATCTGTGCTCTCTGAAGGCAGATTTCCCGTGCATTGGGAATGATGCGGTGATCGGAATCGAACCCCGGTCACCTGCCCAGGATTCAACTGGTGAGGCATCGTTGCCGATTGATGAAAGGAGACGCACAAATAGCACAGTGTTTCCCCCGGAGCGGGAGCCGGAATAATGACAATCTGATGCAAAAACTCAGGAAACATAAAATCGGAAAATATGCGAGGATTTCTCACGGAATGATATCGCGCGTCCGGACGCCGTGAGACCAGCGGTCCGCGGTCTGTCGAGGGAAGTGTCCGGTTTCATCAAGAAATGCACGTGACGGCTGTTTTTCAATAGAGACATTTAGGTCTCGTCCTAATCAGAAGCCTTGGATGAAAAGGGAGATTCACACTTGGTTAATGTCCTGATCTAAGGCTTTGAAGCAAGATGACCCTGAACGGAACACGAAGGACAAGTGTGATCTCCGCAAGTCTAACAGGGATAAGAGGATTCCAAATCAGGCTGGGGGCTCAATTCAAGCAAGCGGATGCCTGGCGATTGCATTGGCTCTGATGACCACCACGGTTTACGAGCCGAACAATGTATCGTTGGATAACCCGCTTTGAACAGGAAAACACTGTTTCATCAATGCGTATTCACCCACCACCCGATGGTTCTGTCTAATACATCCCGATGGCAGAGATCATAAAGCATGGACACATATAGCGCGGAAACAGGCCGTGCCGCCCAACGTCCACGTGTCGATTAAAATGGACCATCTAATCTAATTCGGTTTGCCCACATCCCCGAAAACCTTTCCAAACCGTGTACCCGTTCAAATGTCCTTCACATTGTGTGTGTCTCAGCATGTTTCTGGGCAGGTCGTTTCACATTTCCTCAACGCTCTGAATGAAATAGTTGCCCCTCACGTTTATATTAAACATTAACACCTCTCACCTTAAACCCATGTCCTATCGTGCTTGATTTTCCTACCCTGTTAAATAGACTGTGCATTCACTCCATTTATTCCACTCATACCCTTTTCGCCTGTAGAGGTCACCTCTCAGGCCCCTGTGCTCCTAGGCATAAAGTCCAAACCTGTCCAACCAAGCCCTGTAGCCCAGGCCCTCGAGTGCTGGCAACATTTTCATCAATCAAGCATGATGGCATCTTTTACGAAGATCAATTCCCGGTGAGCGGTCGGTGCGAACGAACCATCTGGCCCGGTTTTGAAATCGTGCGCCTTTCAACGTATTCGCCGCCATCTGTAAACATTGGTTTGGTGTCAGTTGCAAACATACTAACTATGGGCGCACAGGTAGAGTTGCTGCCTGACAACGCTTGCAGCTGAAGACCCGGGTTCGATTCCGACTACGGTGCTGTCTGTTCGCAGTTCGTACGTTCCCCCGTGAGTTTTCCCCGAGATTGATGGTTTCCTTCCACACTCCAAAGACCTACAGGTTTGTTGGTTAATTGGCTTGGTATGAGCCAAGTGCATGTAGGATTGAGTTAATATGCGGGGATCGCTGGTTAGAGCGGACTCAATGGGCCGAAGGGCCTGTTTCCGCGCTGTAATTTAGACTGTGGCAAAGGACAGTGATCAGCAGGTGATGGAAGAGGATAAAACAAATATCTTCCACCGACCCAGAAAAAAAGTTTCGTATCAAAAGGGAATAAAGATACTAAACCTGGAATCTTGAATCATGGAGGAACTCAGTTGGTCAGCGTGTGAGCTTTCTCGATAGCAAGATAGCGAGATACCTAGGTAGCTATCGACATGCATTGCTAGACAGCTAGAAAGCTGGATAGTTGGATATATAGATAGTAAGATAGTAAGAGTCTGAAGAAGGGTCTCGACCCGAAACGTCACCCATTCCTTCTCTCCCGAGATGCTGCCTGACCGGGCAGTTACTCCAGCATTTTGTGAATAAATCGATTTGTACCAGCATCTGCAGTTATTTTCTTATAGATAGTAAGATAGCTATCTCGCTAGATAGGCAGCTCTTTGAGGGGTGCGCTTTCTCTCGCTCATCCTCAGTGGGCCTCGTAAGAGAGAGAGAGATCTCGTTAGATCTAGCTGAATTGCTAGGTACCTAGCAAATGAGACAGCTGGGTAGTTAGATCGTTAACTAAATAGCTATATGTATTGATAACTAGCCTAGATGGCTAGATGGCTAGATAGCTAGATCGCTAGAACGGTAGATGGCTATTTGGCGAGACGGTGAGAAGGCTAGCTGGGGAGAGGTAAAGGGACAGGTGTTGGTCGAGGAGGAGGTAAAGGGACAGGTGTTGGTCGAGGAGGAGGTAAAGGGACAGGTGTTCTTCGAGGGCTGTGTCCCTTTGCCTCCCCCTCGACTCCATCCAAGGACCCAAACAGTCTTTCCAGGTGAGGCAGAGGTTCACCTGCACCTCCTCCAACCTCATCAACTGTATTCGCTGTTCCTGGTGTCAACTTCTCTGCATCTGCGAGACCAAACGCAGGCTCGGCGATAGTTTCGCTGAACACGTCCGCTCAGTCCGTCTCAACCAACCTGATTTCGCGGTAACTCAGCACTTCAACTCCCCCTCCCATTCCCAATCTGCCCTTTCTGTTCTGGGCCTCCTCCATTGTCAGAGTGAGGCCCAGCGCAAATTGGAGGAACAGCACCTCATATTTCGCTTGGGTATGAACATTGACTTCTCTAACTTCAGATAGTCCCTGCTTTCCCTCTCGATCCCCTCCCCCTTCCCAGGTCTCCCACCAGTCTTCCTGCCTCTATCTTTATCCTATCTTTGTCGGGCCCCATCCGCTGACATCAGCCTGAAGAGGGGTCTCGAACCGAAACGTCACCCATTCATTTTCTACTGAGATGCTACCTGACTCGCTGAGTTGCTCCTGCATTTTGTGTACCTTAGCTAGATAGCTAGTCAGGTAGATATAAACTATATTGATTGCTACAGATCTAGATGGCTAGATAGCTACATAGCTAGATAGCTAGAGAGTTAGCGAGGCTGATAGCAAGTTAGTTGGATAACGAGATAGCTAGACTGCGTCGGGAATCGCACTTCTGCGCACATTTTCTCATGAAATTTGCAAAAAGTTGTGACGTCGTCGTTCAGGTCCATTGTGGAATCCTTGAATAGCGACCAGTGTTAGATAGAGCTCTGGGGGCTAGCGGAATCAAGGGATTTGGGGAGAAGGTAGGCACAGGTTATTACTGATTGTGGGTGATCAGCCATGATCACAATTAGTGGCAGTGCTGGCTCGAACGGCCAAAGGGCCTCCTCCTGCACCTATTTGCTATGTTTTCTATGTCTATAGACTCATTCCAATCTCGGAGTCAGTAATGAGTTCCTACGATCATATGCCATTTGAGTAAGTCACTCGGCTCACCGAGTCTGCTCTGCCATTCCATTATGGCTGCCCTGGCTTTCCCAACCAAACCCAACCCAAACTTTGACACTGTTACTAATCATGAGCCCGTCTATCCCTGCTTTTAAATTATCTAATGACGGCCTCCACATCCGTCTGTGGCAGAATTCCACAGATTCACCACGCTCTCTGTTACTTGCGACCGGCACATTCCTTGTATGTGTACATACTTGGCCAATAAACTTATTCATCCATTCATTCATTCATTCATTCATTCATTCATTCATTCATTCATTCATTCATTCATTCATTCATTCATTCATTCATTCATTCATTCATTCATTCATTCATTCATTCATTCATTCATTCATTCATTCATTCATTGATCGATTGATTGATTCATTCATTCATTCATTCATTCATTCATTCATTCATTCATTCATTCATTCATTCATTCATTCATTCATTCATTCATTCATGCATTCATCCATTCATTAATTAATTCATTCATTCATTCATTCATTCACTCATTCATTCATTCATTCATTCATTCATTCATTCATTCATTCATTCATTCATTCATTCATTCATTCATTCATTCATTCATTCACTCATTCATTCATTCATTCATTCATTCACTCACTCAATCATTCATTCATTCGTTCATTCATTCATTCATTCATTCATCCATTCATTCATTCGTTCCTTCATTCATCCATTCATTTTCTGACTAACCTCAGAATAAAAGGACGTTCTTTTTAAAATGAGATGTTGAGGAATTTATTTCGTCAGAAGGTGGTAAATTTTTGAAATTCTGCCACAGACGCTTGGAAACCGTCATTGGATATTTTAAAGCGAAGATAGACAGGTTAGTCTTTCGTAAGAGTTTCGACGGTTATGGGGAGAAGGCAGGAAAGATAGGTCAGCCATGATTGAATGTCGGAGTAGACTCGATGTGCCAAATACCCTAATTTGGCAGCATGACTTATGCACTGAGTGTTATGTTTAACAGTGCACCGCATCATCCACACACAGCGCACCTCAGTGTATGTACAGTAGCAATATACTGTCACAGCACCCTCCCGTGGATGAACATCAGCAGTACACTGCAGCATCCACACACAGCGCACCTCAGTGGAAGTGCAATAGCAATATACTGTCACAGTGCCCTCCCGTGGATGAACATCACCAGCACAGTGCAACATTGAGACACAGCAGCCCTCAATGTTTGCACAATAACAGTACATCGGAGCATCAGCGTTGCTGAAGATGGATCTTAAGGTTCCAGTGCGTAACTCACAGATCGTGGCAGCACGTTGAGAGTTCTAAATAAGCCATGTAGAATGATTGCCATATTTGATCGAGGCATTGAATATGACTCAGGAAGTCAATATTCAGATTTAGAGAACTATTCTTCGGCCGGTTTTGCAGTTTTGTGTGCAGTTATGACCGCTCTCGTACAGGAAAGGCGTTTTGGAAAAGGTGCTCAAGACCCTTACAAGAACATCTCCTGGAGCATATGAAAAGCAGACGTTGGACTGGTTTATTTGGAACACCGGAAATCGGGCAGTAACCTGATAGATCGATATCAAATTATGCGAGGCACAGATAGGATAAACAGTTAGAACATTCCTCCCAAGATAGAAATATCAAATATTAGAGGCCACCCCTTTAAGGTGAAAGGGATTAATTTTAAGCGATGTGTGCACGGAAAGCTGTTTACACAAAGGGCAGTAAGTGCCGGGAACGAAATGACGCAGGTGGCCATTAGGTCAAAAGGAATAGGAATAGAATTAGGCCATTCGGCCAATCAAATCTCCGCCATTCAATCATGGCTGATCTCTTTCCCTCCGAACCACATTCTCCTGCCTTCTGCCCATAACTTCTGAAACCTGGACTAATCAAGAATCTATCTACCTACGCCTTAAAATATCAACTGACGTGGCCTACACAACCTTCTGTGGCAAAGAATTCCACAGATTCACCACCCTCTGATTTAATAAATGTCTCCTCATCTTGTTCATAACAGCAAGTCTTTTAATTCTGATGGAATGACCTCAAGTCCTAGAATCTCCCACTAGTGGAAACATGCTCTCCACATCCACTCGATCCAAGCCCTTCACATCTCTATATGAGGTCCACCCTCATTCTTCTACATTCCAGCGAGTGCAAGCCCCGTGTCGACAAACGCTCATCATAGGTTAACCTAATCATTCCAGGGATCATTCTTGTAAACCTCGTCTGGATCCTCTCCAGAGCCAGCACACCCTTCCTCCGACATGATGCCCAGAATTGCTCACAATATTCCAAATGCGCCCTTCCCAGTGCATCATCATTATAAACCCTGTTTTTGTATACAAGCCCTCTTGAAATAATATTAGCATTGATTTTGCTTTCTTTACTACCGATTCAACTTGCAGATACATTTTTGGGAATCTTGAACTAGCTCTCCCAAGTCCCTTTGCATCCCCATTTAGAAAGTAGTCTATGCCATTATTCCTCCTAGCAAAATGCATTGCTCTGCACTTTGCCGCACTATATTCTATCTGCCATTTCTCTGCAAACTCCCCCAACATGTCCAAGTCCTTCTGCAGTTCCCTGCTTTCTCTACACTACCTGCCCTTCCACCTATTTTCGTATCATCCGCAAACTTTGCCACAAAGCCTTCAATCCCCCTCGTCCAAATCATTAATATAAAACATGAAGTGTCGCGGACTCAGCACTGACCCTTGTGGATTCACTGCTAGCCAACTAGAAAAAAGCCCCTTTATTGCCACTCTTTCTCTTCTGCCTTCCAGACAGCCTGCTATCCATGCTGTTATCTGCCCTTTTTATACCGTGGGCTCTCATCTTCCTAAGCAGCCAACGTGTGACACCTTCTCAAATGCTTTCTGAAAATCAAAGTAAACAACATCTACAGACTCTTCTTTGGCTGTCTTGCTATTTACTTCTTCAATTAATTCCAGCAAATTTATCAAGCACGACCTCCCCTTCACATAGCCGTGCAAACGTCTGCCTATTTCATCGTGAACTTACAAGTACTCTGTCACCCTGTATAATGGGCCATAAATCTTACCAACCACCCCACTGGTGTTGGACGCAGATACAATAGTGACATTTAAGACAAGTTCAGATTTTCAGGCAATGAAGAGATATGCATTATGAATAGGCAGGTAAGGTTGGTCGTATCATGTTCGGCACAGCTATTATTAGCTGAAAGTCCTGACGTGCCTTGTACATCGTGTAGGAAAGAAATGCAGATGCTGGTTTAAATCGAAGGTCGACACAAAATGCTGGTGTAACTCAACGAGACAGGCAGCACCTCTGGAGACAAAGAATGGGTGACGTTTCGGGTCGAGACCATTCTTTAGACTGATGTCGGAAAGGTCGGCGGGAAAGAGATAGAATTTTGTTGGAGACAGTGAGACTGGTGGGAGAACTGGGAAGGAGGGGGGATGGAAAGAGAGGGAAAACAAGGGCTAATTGAAGTTAGATAAGTCAATGTTCATATCGCTGGTATGTTTGCTGCCCAAGCGAAGTATGAGGTGCTGTTCCTCCAATTTGCGCTGGGCCTCACTCTGACATTGGAGGATGCCCAGGACAGAAAGTTCAGATTGGGAATGGGGGAGCGGGGGTGAGTTAAAGTGCTGAGCAACCGGGAGATCAGGTACGACTGTGTGGAGCTGTTCAGCGAAACGATCGTCGAGCTTGCGCTTGGTCTCTCCGATATCACTCCAGCAGTAATATCCCACTGTATACCGTTACACCAGTACTACCCCACAGTGCGTCACTCCATCAGTACTATCCCACAGTATACCGTTACACCAGTACTACCACACAGTGCGTCACTCCATCAGTACTATCCCGCAGTATACCGTTACACCAGTACTACCCTACAGTGCATCACTCCATCAGTACTATCCAACAGTATACCGTTACACCAGTACTAACCCACAGTGCGTCACTCCATCAGTACTATCCCACTGTATACCATTGCACCAGTACTACCCTACAGTACGTCACTCCATCAGTGCTACCGCACAGTGTCACTCCATCAATTCCATCCCACATTATGTCACAACAACAGTACTACCGCACAATATGTCACCCCATCAGAACTACCACAGAATGTGCCATTACTTCAACACTACCCTACGTTAGGTTACTCCATCAATACTACTTCACAGTCTGTCACTCCATCAGTACTACATGTTACTCCATTAGGCGTACCCAAGATCGTGCCACTCTCATCAGTACAACCCCACAGTATGTCATTCCATCATTTCTTCCCGACCGTGTTTCACTCTATCAGTACCACCTTCAGTATGTAAATTCATCAGTTCTACCCACAGTTTTTCACCCCTTCAATAATACCATCGAAAGTGTCACTATATCAGTACTACCCCAAAATATACCAGTCCTTCACTACTACCCCACAGGATGCTAATCCATAAGTATTATCGCACAGCGTGTCACTCCATCAGTACTACCAAATCGTCGGCTACTTCATCATTACTGCATCACAACGTGTCATTCATTAGGTACTATCCCATAGAATGCCATTGCATCAGTACAAGCAAATGGATAGTCATTCCATCAGTACTATCCCACTATCAGTACTATCCGATCAGTTCTCCCCCTCAATGTGTCACTCCATCAGAACTACACTATAATGTGTCATTACATCAGTCCTACACCATTTACTTTCACACCATTAATATTATCCGACAGTGTGCCACGACATCAGTACTACCATATCGCTTGTTCCTCCATCAGTACTACCGCACACTGTGTCACTCTATCAGTAATACACCAAAATGTTTCACTCCATCAGTACCTGCCCACAGTTTGTCACTTCACTAGTACTACCCCAAAGTGTATTGGTCCATCTGTACTGCCCATATTGTGTCACTCCATTAATACTACCCCACTGGTCATCACTCCATCAATACAAGCCTACGGTGTGTTAGACTGTAGGGACATAGGGATTGGCCAGGTAATAGAACCCTCGGATTGGGTTACGGTCACGGGGTGAGGAAGCGCGGGGTATTTAAATGCTTGGCGCCAAACGGAGATTAGAGATTAGATTAGTGAGTGAAGTTAGTGTTTGTCCAGAAAGAAGTCTGTCGCGTTTGTTACGGGTTTTATGCTAATAAAGGATTTAGATAATACCACTCGTCTGGACTCACTACATTGGTGACCTCGAACGTAGGAAGAAAGCAGCAGCATGTCGCAGGCAGGAGCGAGCGCGGGCGAAATCCATCTACCGCCGTTCTGGGCCCATCAGCCGCACCTGTGGTTTGTGCAGGCAGAATCACAGTTCCATCTCAAAAAGGTGGAGGAAGACCAGGAGAAGTACCATCATGTGGTGAGCTGTCTGCAGGCGGAGGTGGCTGCGCGGGTCAGCCGATACCTGACCAGTCCACCCCAAACGGACCAGTACGTGGGGCTCAAGAAGCTCCTGCTGCGGACCTTCGGCTGGGCCCAGAGCCAGCGGGCTCTGAAGCTCCTCCATTTGCCAGACCTGGGGCAGCGGCTGCCGTCGGAGCTGATGTCCGAGATGCTGGCTTTGGCGGGCGACCATCAGCCGTGCATGATATTCGAGGCGGCCTTCCGGGAGAAGCTACCTGGGGACGTCAGGTTGGTGTTGGCGGACGTCCCTTTTGAAGATCCGGTAGCGTTCGCCGAGAAGGCAGACACGCTCGTGAGGGAACGCAACGCCCGAGACGGCTCCGTTAACCGGGTCTCGAGGCCCAGCGGCAGTCGGGAGTGCGGCCGGGAGAGCGACGCATCGGCAGCTATTGCGCAGCCGGCCCGCCAAGAGAGGGCAGCGGCGCCTGTGCATTGGCAGCGGGCTCGACCAACAGAGCCGGAGAGGCGTGGCTGGTGCTCTTTCCATCGGCGGTGGGGCAGCGAGGCACGAAGCTGTAGATCCCCGTGTTCGTTTCCGGGAAACGCCTGGGCCGATCGACTGTAGAGGCAGTCTCGGTTGGCCGTAACCACCGCCTCTACGCTACGGATCAGAGTACCGGGATCGTTTTCCTGGTGGATACGGGAGCGGTCGTAAGTATTGTGCCCCCCTATGACTGTGAAGTTCGAGTGGGGGAAAAGGGCCCGCCCCTAATTGCAGTGAATGGTAGCACAATCCGTACATACGGTAAAAGGACCATGTCCCTGTCCTTCGAGTCCAGGACTTACCGTTGGGAATTCATCGTTGCGGATGTGGGCCAGGCCATATTGGGGGCAGATTTCCTATGGGCGTTTTCCTTGGTCGCAGACGTCCGAGGGAGGGGCCTACAACCCTCGGCTGATGTACGGCCTCGGGATACTGGGCCAGAGGCTTCTACAAGCGCCGCCCCACCCAGCCTAGTCATCCAGTCCATTACCACGGCTCCTGGTCAGTTCGATGCGGTCCTGGCCGACTTCCCGCAGCTCCTCGTCCAGCGTTTTGATTCGCCTTCGGAGAAGCACGGGGTCGTCCATTTCATTCCAACCGAAGGGCCGCCGGTTTTTGCCCGGGCACGGCGCCTCCCACCCGACAAGCTGGCCAGGGCGCGAGAGGAGTTCCTAAACTTGGAGAGGTTGGGAATTATTCGGCCTTCGAGTAGTCCGTGGGCCTCCCCCTTGCACATGGTTTCCAAAGCATCTGGGGGGTGGAGACCATGTGGTGACTTCCGTCGACTCAACGCGGCAACACGGCCGGACCGCTACCCGATTCCACACATTCAGGACTTTTCAGCTAGCCTGGAGGGGGCGACAATATGTTCAAAAAATGATTTGGTGCGGGGATACCATCAGATCCCGGTCCACCCGCCGGATATTCCGAAAACAGCGACCATCACCCCGTTCGGACTGTTTGAGTGGTTGCGTATGCCTTTCGGCCTTAAAAATGCAGCCCAGGCATTCCAGCGTCTGATGGACCGGGTGGGTCGAGGGTTGCCGTTTGTCTTTATTTATCTAGACGATATTTTGATTGCCAGCCGTTCGGTCCAGGAGCACTTGGTCCACCTCCGCACGGTGTTCCAGAGGCTGCAAGACCATGGCCTGATTCTCCATCCGGGCAAGTGCCAATTCGGCCTGTCCGCGGTGGATTTTTTGGGTCACCGGGTTACTCCGGCCGGTGCCACTCCCTTACCAGCTAAGGTGGACGCGGTCCGCTCTTTCCCCCGCCCGACTACCATCAAGGGCTTGCAGGAATTTGTGGGCATGGTCAATTTTTATCATCGGTTCGTGCCTGCAGCAGCTCGGGTTATGCGTCCCCTTTTTCAATGTCTCGCAGGTAACCCCGCGGAGTTGGTATGGTCCGTAGCTGCGGAGACGGCTTTTGTTGCGGTCAAACAGGCCCTCGCCAATGCCACCATGCTGGTGCACCCGCGCTCCTCCGCCCCCACAGCTCTGACGGTGGACGCCTCAGACGTGGCGGTGGGTGGGGTTTTGGAGCAGCAGGTTGACGGTGAATGGCAGCCTCTTGCGTTTTTCAGCAGGCGGCTCTCTCGAGCGGAGCTCAAGTACAGTGCGTTCGATAGGGAGCTCCTGGCCCTTTATTTAGCAGTCCGGCACTTCCGATACTTTTTAGAAGGCCGTTCTTTCGTGGCCTACACGGATCACAAACCTTTGACATTCGCTTTTGCTAAGGTTTCTGATCCGTGGTCGGCTCGCCAGCAGCGGCACCTAACCCTCATTTCGGAGTTTACGACCGATGTCCGTCATATTGCGGGTAGGTTGAATGCCGTTGCTGATGCCCTGTCCCGGCCGGACACCTCGGCGGCCTCCTGTGCACGGGCCCTGGCGTTGCATTGGGTGGCTCGTTTCGAGGTCCCGGCTATCATCACTACAGATCGGGTCCCGGCTATCATCACCTCGTCTCTCTGGGCCGCGCTGGCGCAGCTTTATGGTGCTCGATTACAGCAGACCACCGCCTATCATCCCCAAGCCAACGGGATGGTTGAGCGTTTCCATCGGCAGCTGAAGGCGTCCCTCTGTGCTCGCCTGACTGGCTACGATTGGGCTGACCAGCTGCCTTGGGTCCTCCTCGGCATCCGTACGGCCCCGCGGGCTGAGCTGGGCACATCTTCGGCCGAGCTCGTCTACGGTTCGCCCTTGCGGGTGCCGGGCGATATTCTCCCTTCCACTCCCGCCTTGCCGCCATCCGTCACGTCAGTCTTGGGCTCCCTCCGGGAACGGGTGGGTTCTCTGGCTCCAGTCCCCACCTCTAGTCACGGAAGCACAGCAGTTCACGTTCCTTCGGAATTGCGGAGCTGTGATTTCGTGTTTCTTCGGAAAGATTGCCACCGTCCCCCTCTTCAGCCGGTTTACCAGGGCCCGTTCCAGGTGCTCAAAAGAGGGACTGTAACCTTCACCTTGCAGGTAGGAAATCGTCAGGAGCTGGTTTCAGTGTCCCGTCTCAAGCCGGCCCATTTAGAGCAGGACCTCCCCGTGTCGGTGGCTCAGCCGCCGCGCCGGGGCCGGCCTGTGGCTGCTCGACTGGTCCCGTCAGCGGCGCCCAGTTTACCACCTCTTGGGCCTCCGCCGCCTATGGTTGGTCCCGGGCTGCCGTTGTTCATCAAGTGCCCCACGTCAACTGCACCCTCCGCTCCAGTGGACCCCCCATCGCCTCCAGCGGCGGCGTCCCCCCAGCCTCCTGTCACGCTGGGGGTATCGGTTTCCCCCATCCGTACACGTTCTGGGCGGGAGGTTCGGCCGCCCGTGAGGTATGGTTTCGAGGGTTCTGGGGGGGGGGGGTCATGTAGGGACATAGGGATTGGCCAGGTAATAGAACCCTCGGATTGGGTTACGGTCATGGGGTGAGGAAGCGCGGGGTATTTAAATGCTTGGCGCCAAACGGAGATTAGAGATTAGATTAGTGAGTGAAGTTAGTGTTTGTCCAGAAAGAAGTCTGTCGCGTTTGTTACGGGTTTTATGCTAATAAAGGATTTAGATAATACCACTCGTCTGGACTCACTACAAGACGATCATTACTACAACACACTATGTCACTCCATCAGTACAACCCCGGAGCGTTTCACTTCATCGGTACTACCGCACGATATACCATTGCATCGATACACACCCACAGTTTTTCAACATCAATAGCACCTTGTGTATTATTCCATTAGTACTAACACACAGGGTGTCACTCTATCAGTACTATCCAACGGTGTGTCACTCCATCAGTACTACATAATGAGTCCTTCCATCAGTACTACCCCACAGTGCTTCAATCCACCAGTACTACTCTGGTATATGTCTATCCAACAGTACTACACCGCAGGGTGTCACAAAATCAGTACTATCCCACAGTATGCTATTGCATCAGTACTGCCACATAGTGCGCCATTCGATCAGTACTACCTCAAAGTGTATCACTCCACCAGCACTACCCACATTGTGCCACTGCATCAGTAATAAAATATAGTTTCTTACTCCATCTGTACTACCCTACACTGTGCCATTCCATCAGTGCCTCCCCATAGATCATCGCACCATCAGGAATATCACTCGGATTATCATTGCATCAGTACTTGTGTCACTCCATCACAGCAATCCGTTATCACTCCATCAGTACTACCACGCAGCGTGTCACTCCATCAGTTTTCCCCACAGTATGTCACACCATCAGCCCTCTCTCACTGTGTCACTCCATCAGTAATAACCCACAGTTTCACTCTATTAGAATTTCCCCACAATGCCTCACGCCATTAGCACTACCCGATGTTTAACATTCAATCAGGACTATCCCAGTGGGTCACCCCATAAGTGCTGCCACAAATTGTGTCACTCCATCAGTATTGCCGCTCAGTTTGTCACTGCATTAGTACCACACCACAGTTTGTCATCACAATAGTACTACCGCTCAGTGTGTCACTCCGTCGGTGAAACCACAGAGTGTCTCACTGCATCAATACAACTCCATGGTGTTGCACTACATCGGTACTGCCCCACATCATGTGACTCCAGTGCAAACCTAGAACGTGTCACTCCATCAATGCTCCCCGCAATATGTTCCATCAGTACTCCCTAAAGTGTTTCACACCATCAGGACTACCTCAAATCTCCATTCCATCCGCATTATCCACAGTGTGCTAACCCATCGCTGCGACTCCATAGTGTGTAATTCCATCACTATTTCACCACAGTTTATCATCGCAACAGTACTACCGCACAGCGTGATAATCCATCAGTATTACTGTGTCACTCCAACAGAATATGTTATTACATCAGTCCTACCCCACAGTGTGTCATTCCATCAACACATCTCCACAGTACGTCATTACATCAGTACTACTCCACAGTGTTACTCTGCATCAGTACAACACTGGAGCGTGTCACTCCATCAGTACTACCCTACAATATGTTATTCCATCAGTACTACACCACAGTGATGCACTCCAACAGTACTGCCTTAAGCTTGTTATTCCATTATGTCCAACCGCACGGACTCATTCAATTAGTATTACCCAACAGTGTAACCCTCCATCTGTACTGCCCCACCGTCAGTCCTACTTCAGTGTAGAAGTCACAATGTGCAACCCGACAGTACCACCGAACATTGTGTCAATACTTCAGTACTCGCCCACTGTGCGCCATTCTGTCCATACTGCCCCCAGTGTGTCATTCAATCAGCACTACACCGACGTATGTCACTCCATCAGTACAACCGCGCAGTGTGTCACTCCATCAGTACTACTCCACAGCGTGTCACTCCATCAGTTTTACCCCAAGGGGTGGGGTGATGGAGTGACAAACTGCGTGGTAGTACAGGTGCAATGAAATGAGTACTGCCACACAGTTTGTCACTCCGTCAGTACTACTTCAGTGTGGAACTATATCAGTACGACCCCAGGGTGTCAGTCCATCAATTCTGCGCCACAGTGTGCCAGTTTCTCAGTACCACCTCACAATGTATCACTCCATTAGTCTACCCCACAGTGTTTCATCCATCAATTTTTCCCCACAGTATGTCATTACAACAGAACTACCTCACAATTTGTCACTAAATCAATATTATTCCACTGTGTGTCACTTCGTCAGTACTACTCCACAGTTTGTCATAACAGCAGTACTACTCATTGTGTCACTCCATCAGTATTACCCGCAGTGTGTTACTACATCAGTAGAGGCCCACGGTGTATCACTCCATCAGAACTACTGCAAAGTGTGCCACTTCATCAGTACTACTGCAGTGTGTCACTCCATCTGTACCAACCCACAGTGTGTTAATCCACAAAAACTGCATCAACTGGTGTTACTCCATCAGTACTACAGTGTAGTGCTGAAGTGTTCAAATTAGGAGGCCCTGTCGTGATGCAGAAGCTGACTGAACTCTTCTAGTCCATGTGGAATGAAGGGAAGGTCCCACAACAGCTGAAAGATGCCAGCATAGTCCACATACACAAGAGGAAAGGCAACCGCCAGTCTTGCGACAATCATCAAGGCATCTCCCTCCTGTCCATAGCTGGGAAGATCTTGGCTCGCATCCTGCTCAACCGTCTCATTCAACACCTTGAGCAGGGTCTCCTTCCAGAAATCCAGTGTAGTTTCCGTGCTGGGCGTTGAACTGTCGACATGATATTTGCTGCACGCCAACTCCAGGAAAAAGGCCAAGAGCAGCACAGCGACCTGTTCGTGGCCTTCGTCGATCTGACAAAGGCCTTCGACACTGTCAGCAGAGATGGCATGTGGATAATGCAGAAGTTTGGCTGTCCCAGCAAGTTCATCACGATTGTCCGGCCGCTTCATGACGGCACGTGGGTGAAAGTGTTAGATGATGGAGACGAGTCGGAAGCCTTTCCAGTGACAAACGGCGTGAAGCAAGGTTGTGTTCTTGCCCCTACACTCTTCAGCATGGTCTTCTCTGCCATGCTGACCGATGCCTTCCGTGACTGCCAGGATGGAATACACATCAGGTACAGGAACTGACAGCAGGCTGTTCAACCTCAGGCGCCTGCAAGCTGTTACAAAGGCGAAGGAGACTATCATCAGAGATTTCTTGTTTGCTGATGACTGCGCCCTCAACGCCAGCACAGAGCAGAAGATGCAGCATGAAATGGACTGCTTCTCACAGGCCTGTGACGACTTTGGTCTCTCCATTAGCACCAAAACGTCTGAAGTTATGTACCAGCCCGCTCCTGGAAAGCCCTACCAGGAACCACACATCACGGTGAAGGGGCAGAATCTACAGGCAGTCGACAGCTTTACCTATCTGGGTAGTACACTCTCGCGAGCGGTGAACATTGACGCTGAGGTCAACAACAGGATTGCCAAGGCCAGCTTTGGGCGACTCCGTGGGAATGTTTGGGAGCGGAGAGGACTCGGCCTTACCACCAAGCTGAAGGTCTACCGTGCAGTGGTACTCACCACTCTTCTCTCTGCCAGTGAGACCTGGACTGTCTACAGCAGACATGCTAAACAGCTCAACCACTTTCACTTGAGCTGCCTACGCAGACTCCTTCACATCAGGTGGCAGGACAAAATTCCGGACACAGAGGTCTTGGAACGGGCCGGAATCCCCAGCGTCCACACCCTCCTACGGAAAGCCCAAGCCAGATGGACAGGCCATGTCGTCAGAATGCCCGAGACTCGACTGCCAAAACAGCTTCTGTATGGAGAACTGTGTCAGAGCAAGCGCTCAGTAGGACGACAGAAGAAACGGTTTATGGACTGCCTCAAAGTGTCCCTCAAAGACTTGGACATCAACCTCAGCACTTGGGAGTCTCTTGCTCTGGACCGTCCCAACCTGGCGTAGCAAGCTCACCACAGGGGCCCGTGCAGCAGAGAACAGACGCACTGAAGAGGCCCAGAGGAAACGCACCGCGCGCAAGGCCTGGGCTACCCCCACTTCCACTGCAGCACCCATCCACTTGTGTCCTACGTGTGGGCGTGCCTTCCGGGCCCGGATTGGCCTCACCAGTCACTTCAGGACCCACAGTCGCCAATCCTCCAACTGAAAGTGAAGTCATGGTCATCTTCGAACCCAAAGGACCAACAACAACAACAACAACACAGCACATTGTGTCACTCCATCAGTACTACCCCCACATTGTGTCACTCCATCAGTACTACCCCCACATTGTGTCACTCCATCCGTGCACTGCACAGTGTGTCACTCCATCAGTACTACTGCGCAGTGTGTGACTTCATCAATACAACTCCAAAGTGTGTCACTCCATCTGTACCAACCCAGTGTGATAATCCACCATTACTACCCCACATTGTGTCACTCCATCAGTTCCACCGTCAGTTCGTCACTCCATCAGTAATGCCCCACACCGTGTCACGTCGTCACTAAAACCCACAGTATGCCATTACATCATTACAAACACACATGTTCACACCCTCAAACACAGTCAAACACGCACACACACATAGCCGCGCACGAAGACACACACAATCTCTCAAATGCAATCACAAACAATCAAATATACTCTCACACTTTCTCACATAAAATCACACGTACACATGCACTCACACTAACAGATATTCACACGCACGAGCACGAAGAGACACGCACTGATCACACACTTACACACGGACAGATTCTCTGACAACACCATCATATACTCTCCCACACACGCACACACACACACACACACCCACACACACACACACTCGCACAGACACACACACACACACACACACACACACACACACAAATATAGGCACTCTTACATACTCTACCGCTCTCTCACACTCAGACCCGCATGCACACGTGCACATTTTGGGATTTAGTTTATCCTTGGATGTTCGCGTCGAGCAGCGCAGCGCAGTGTGGCCGGGATTGTTCCCGGTGACCGGGGCCAAGCCCTTCAGTCGGCCCGGTCGGCCCGGCTCGCCCACCGCGGATGGCGATGAGAACCGCGCCTCAGGATCGAGGTGGGAGCCGCGAGGAACCGCAGAGAGCGAGGTGGACCGTCGGAGAGCGAGGAAGGCCGCCTAGAACGAAGGGGCGACCCGCGGTGCGGCGGCAGGCAGGAGATACAACTATCCGGCCAACGTTTGTAACTTTGTCGGCGTCAAAATGTGGCGACACTTTTGTACCGCCTCGGTGAGGTCTTCTACATGATGTTACCGGGATGTCTGCAAAACTAAGCATTTCACTCTACCTGGGTCCGTGATAATAAGGTATCACTGAATCACTGAAATTCCTGCAACCGCATACACTAACACATACGCACACACACCGACTCATGTGCACACACACCGACTCATGTGCACAATCTCACACATTCACACTCGCATACACGTGCTAGCACACTCTTGCACGGACTCGCACACTCACACTGTCACACACAATCAATATCCAATGCTACACCTCTGGAGAAATCTAGTTGAGTATGTCAGTTCAGTGCAGTTTATTGTCACGTGTACTGAGGTACCGTGAAAAGCTTTTGTTACGTGCTACCCAATCAGTGGAAATAAAATACTTCATTACAGTCGAGCCATTTACAGAGTATAGATACATGATAAGGGGATAACGTTCAGTGCGAGGTAAAGCCTGCAAAATCCGATCGAGGATAGTCCGAGGATCAACAAACAGGTAGATAGTAGTTCAGCACTGCTTTCTGGTTGTGGTGGGATGATTCCGTTGCCTGATAACAGCTGGGAAGACACTGTCCCTGAAACTGGAGGTGTGCATTTTCACACTTCTATACATTTTGCCTGATGGGACAGAGGAGAAGCAGGAGTGGCAAGGGTACGACTCGTCCTTGATTATGCTGCTGGCCTTGCCGAGGAAGCGTGGTTTACAAATTGAGCCAATATAAGGGAGGTTGCTTTGTGTGATGTTCTGGACAATTCACTGCAATATCTTGCGTTCTTGTCTGGAGCTGTTCCCAAACCAAGCTGTGATCTTGATAAAATACTTTTTATGGTGCATCTGTAGATGTTGGTGAGAGTTGTAGAGGGCACGCCGAACTGGCTAAGCCTGCCAAGGACATGGGTGGGTGAAGTTTCGGTTCGGGACCTTTCTCCAGACTGATTGTGGTGGGACGGGGGAACAGCAGGACAAAGCGAGTTGAACGATGAGCGGGTGAATACCGTTTTCATTGTCAGGTGCGAGGTAAGGGTTGAGCAGGATGGAATTACAAAGAAAGAGGAAGTAATATCGGTTGAAGATGTGGTGGAGGGGATGTATTGGTGCGAGTCCGGATGAAGCACGAGGAAGAGCGAGGGGGAAGTGGGAATTTGCACTTAGTTACCTAACATTGGATAATTCAAAGTTCATACCATTAGGAATTCTCTGCCTCAGAAGGCAGTGGTGGCCAATTCTCTGAATGCATTCAAGAGAGAGCTAGATAGAGCTCCTAAGGAAAGCGGAGTCAGGGGGTATGGGGAGAAGGCAGGAACGGGGTAGTGATTGACAATGATCAGCCAAGATCACATTGAATGGCGGAGTGTACAAGCTCGAAAGGCCGAATGGCCTCCTCCTGCACCTATTGTCTATAGTCTATTGTTGCAAGGCACCAAGGGCGAAATATGAAGTGGCGTTCTTTCGGTTTGCATGTCGCTTCAGTGTGGCAATAGATGAAACAAAGGACAGAAAGGTCAGTGTGGGAAGGCGAGTTACAACGGGAAGATCCGGGAGGCCTTGACGGAACGACGGTAAGTGTTCGGCCGAACGGTCGCCGAGTCTCCACTTGACCACGCCGATGCAAAGGAGACCATATCTGGAACACCGCGTGCAATAGAAGGGGTTAGATGAGGTGCATGTGAACAGCAGCCTCACCTGGAAGGGCTATTGAAGTGTGAGGGAAC